>NW_015622138.1:916356-1029800 GCF_000836295.1 Verruconis gallopava | reverse complement strand
ATGGGCAGTCAAAACGTTTGCGCAAACCGCCACAATGGCTTAAAGATTATGAAACTTAGTCAATAGGCTCATATAAATCACTTATAATACTATATATAATTTTATATTGATTGAACCATTATTGCATATGCTATTAATTAATATAGTGCCTGGGTGCTGGTGGTGGATGGCGCGTGCATACCTAGGCCCGTGCACACGGGGGTCATGACTTCTAATGCCAGGCAACGGGGACGAAAAAGATGTCGATACGTGTTAGCTTATTTCTGTTTCACGCCATGCTGCTGAAACAGATCAAAAGCTCGACTTTATTCTTGACGAAGTCTCGAGCCATAGACGGTGGCTGGTCAAAGAATTCGCATGCACTAGATCGAGGCCCGCTATTGTTCCGATGCTGTGGTCCATCGCACCCGGCATTTTACAAAGGATGATAACGATTCGATGCATGCGGTCTTGGAATTAAACCACAGTAGTGAATGGGGAAAGTAGCAAGAGCTTAAGCTGAGTACCTCCTTGGAGCGAAGAGCCGAAGCGAATCCACATCAGCGATCAGGTCACCCAAGCGTCAGGGCTTGTGGAAGGCATCAGCTGTGACTCCCGCTTTCGCAGGACGCGCCCAACCCATATACGAACGAGTCTTCTTCTGCTTCTTCCAAACCTGCATATGCAGACGCTTCAAAACCTTGCTTTGGTCTCGACATCGTCCACTCGCGAAGCTGAAGGCAACTTGACTTGAAAATTAGCTTGCATTCTGTCCTGTGACATTAGGTTGCTCTTGCATGAGTGGACTGGTTGACCGCGTTCGGCCATGATCAGCTATGCATTCGAACCCAACATGGGCTGCTAAGCAAGGCCGATGGACGGCCTTCAGCTTGGAGAATTCAACGGAAGGGCCGGATCGCTCCATCGACTACAGTATCTATTCTCGGAGGTTTCATCGGGATTTGATTGGCTAAAGATTGAATATAAAGCGCCAGACGACAGCTACGGCATCACGCTCTACAAAGGAAAACATTTAATGGGCATATCTAGAGGGAGAGAGAATAACCTAATCAGTAAGAGCATAATCTAACGTTACTCGTCACAAGGTTGGGGATTGCACGTAGCTATCTCGACCTCGACTAGCTGAAACGAAAAATTCGTCGACCACGGGCTCTTCTCCGTTCTAAGGGACTTGAGATCCGGGGAAAATACCACGGCACATTCAAGCCGACCGAGCGTGAGTGAGTTGCATTGAAGCTGATTTTCCTACGCGGTAAAGATTTGAGAGGTCGGAACGATTGGCCCAAGTAAACGCTTTCTCCCTCAGCGATGACTACCACCGAGCTCATTAGGTGACTCTGACCTGCAAAATTGCTGCCATCACGATAGTTCATCTCTGTGTTCGACTCTTATTGGTACACATCACATGCTCAGCTATTCATCCTTGGGTCCTCTGCACTGCTTGTTCGAAGTGGAAGAACATCCCTGAGCTCTGACCCCACGCTCAGCATCGGCTGCACACACCCACCAACCGAGTCAAATTAATACTTCGAAGGAGAAAGTCTAGCCTGCATCACCCACTCTAGTAGCCGAGATCACGAGAAAAGTAAAATCGACTTTGTCCGCCTTCTCTTATTGAAGTTTCCTTGTACTATGGCAAACAGCCACATGCAATGTATAGACTGTGCGTCACCTTATAACACCTACCATGCATGTGCGGAGAATTTGTGTCAGAGAAACCTTCAGAAAGGTTTGATCGCTTGATCAGACTCGGGGCACTCGATCAAAGCCCCTCCTTTGCAAGCATATCTGCAGCTAGCATCAACGATAAGTGAACCCTGAAGTTGAAAGCAGACACGTACCGGCAATGCTGAGGTAAAAGGCTACAGCGTTGAAGCTGCATCAGTTTGTGAGCAACGAGCTCTTGAAAGGAGGTGATAATACACGACAAACATACCTATGTGTTGTTCCAGTCAAGCGCCAGAACAACCATTTTAGTCTGTTTGTCCAATTGATCAAATCAATGTGGGAGACACCGACCAGCGTGCCCTTGTATTCGCCCCATTGACTACTTGGAACGCTGAAAGAAGCGGTCAGTGCTTGCAAGGATGTCGGAACGTGACGACACAAACCTAACCAAGCCATCATTTGGGGCATTCTCAAGCTGCTTGATAATTTTGAATGAGGGCCGAAAGACAGACCAATATACGGGCTCTAACGAGGCGCCGTAGGAGTAGTACTTGACACCTGGTAAATCTGGCGTCTTGGGGTTGAAAATTTTCTCCATATCTGCGCATGCGGTGGTCAGTTATTTGTTGGCAGCAGCACAGTCCCCCCCTACATCGAAACTGTAAATTAGGAATTGAATCAGGCGAGCTCGTCGTCAAACCTCGCCATGCTGGGGCAGAATTTTTCTAAAGTATTTTGTACTCACAATTACGTGTTAACTGAGAGAACGCGTCAGTTTCCAATCCAATATATTCGAGCACTTTGTAGGCCCTGGCAACGTTGATTGCTAGATTTGCACCATATCAGCCTTTATGTGATACGTTCCGAAGAAAGACTCACGGCCTAGTGTTTCGAAAAGATAGTCTGCAAAAGCCGATCCTCGGTGAGGTGTCGCAATAGTCGTGAGTGACAGGACTTCTACGTTAGGAGGCTTAAGCTGAGAAATCATATAGCGCGCATCTAGCCCGCCCATGCTGTGTCTGTCCAACGCCATCAATATCCAGAATTTTGCTAGCCACGAAGATACCACGTACGCAATAATATTGACGCTCTTTCCTCCTGCTTTCTCCCTGATGGTTTTCGCAAGTTTCTCTGCTCTCTTCTCAATGCATCCTGAAGGGGGGACAGTTGCAGTAATAACCTCAACTCCGGCCTGTGACAATGCTTCTCTGATGCCTCGCCAATACTGAATGCCCGGCAGACTTTTGCCAACCAGATGCATTTCGTCAAAGCCGAGCAACCCATGGGCTAGAATGATGGGATGTTTAGGAACATCATAGTGAACTTTCAGAACTGCAAATTCATTGTCAATCACATTCCCTAGCTCTTTCAGCCTCGGATCTGCTGCTCGAAATGGTCGCGATGTTGAGAAAGTTGATCTGCCGATGTTGCATACTTGCGGAATGAAGCAGCGGCGCGTTGCCGCGGGCAACATGACGATGTATGACACCATCAGAAACCGATGTACGCGATTTCCGGGGTCGAGAAATGCTTCTCAATCAATTGGGACTGTATTTTGGCGCGTGTCCGTCTCCATGAGGAGCAACGAACGCGTGTCGTCACCAAGTTGTCACGGGTGGCCCGAAACCCACGTGCCAGCCATCTGAAAATCGTTGTCCATATCAAGGTCACCAAAAGTCATTCCTAAGTATGGGTATGAGTTCCTGTTACATATATAGGGCCTGAGGACTTTTTTTTGAAAAGTATGTACTACGAAAAAATTTGCAAATTGATTCCAGGTTTCTATACACGACGTTTGCCCAAACTGAGCGTATCTATGTTTTCTACGCTCAGGATCCATGGGAAGTCAATTATCCTAACCTAACAGCCCAGCTCGATTTTTCACTCGGACCCCGAGTCTATTCTGCCTATGACTTTGCCGGTGGTACAGGCTTCACGTTCGTGACTGCATTAAGAAGGTCTTCGACCACTTTGGGGCCTCTTTCCTTGCCAATCTTCTTGATCTCTTCAATCTTCTTTGTTGTCTCTTTGTTCGCATCATCCTCCATCTTCTTATTCCCGCTTGAATGCTATTAAAGTCGAAGATTAGCACCTCGCTCTCCATGAAATTAGATTACCAAGACCAAATGTACTACACACCTCCTGCTCAAACATTTTGAACTCCTTCTCTTTAGTCGACCTATATTCCTCTATCTCTTTCTGTGCTTCTGAGCGCGCATCCTTCACTCTCTTGGTGCGGTCTACATAGGTTAGATCACATGGTCGTGAGTGCATGGACTTGGTATCGAAAACGTACATTCTCTTGCTGTGAAAACGAATCAGCGCACGGCGTACGTAGGGAGATTTTGATGTTACAAACCTTTTTGAACGATCATCTGCGCCTCCCTTTCCGCCTACCACAATCATGAGTCTTTCGGTGGCTAGTATGCACTCGGGTGCGGGCATTCACTTACATCCAACAGGGTTTGAATACCAGCAGAGTTTTGCGCAGACTATCCTTGTCAGCAATTCTATTGGGACTATGCGTCTGAGAAAGCCATACCATCCTGAATATCTTATGGAATGTCTGATCTGCTGCCTCGTTTTGTCGTTATCTCGAGTTGCTAGGTGCCTGTCTGCAAGAGGTGCATGCTCTCCAGCGCAACGCAGAGGTCCGAGCTCAAGCTACGAGAGACCCATCAAACCACGTGATTCAGCCTAATTCCGCAGATAAGATTATTGTCAACGATCTAAGGATTTACCCACCGATCTTGCGCGCAAACGATTACTCGGGAACCCGGATTTTGTTCAAGAATCGCGTGTCGAAACTTGAGATCTTAGTCGAATACCAAACGAGATAGATGACATTTTGCATGACGACGTGAAGTGGGCCAACTAGCACTGATATTTGGGTATGCTGATGAAGAGATTAATCTCTCAGCCTATCTAATTGCATTCGGTTCGCTTTGCCCAACCAATCCTGATCTCGTGGCTCATTCTTCAATCCTCTACATGAAGTGCCGCAGCCCCTGCCAAATGTGTGAAGCAGTCTAAAATAGGTCGAACGCTGTCAACTGAATGGGATGGTTGCTTGTCCTTCTTTTTTTCGTCACTTTGCCGCTCATGCTAAGAATAGTGGTATCGTAGAGCGCCGACTAGGCACTCGTGCATGACGAGCACATTTACAAGTCGGCATCATCCTCATCTGGCAAAGGCATCTGGGCAGCATCGGCCATCTCTTTCTGGTATTGCTCGAGGACGGCTTGATCGACCTGCACCTCTGGTGGAGCGAGAGCTGGGGCTGCGACGAACTCAAGGGACTGGTTGCCGACCAACTTTCTCGCAAGCCAGCTAGGGAGAATGTTAACACATGCAATTGTACTAAAACAAGATGTGAGAACTCACAGGAAAGGCTTCTCGAAGTTATAATTGGATTTTGCAGAAATATCATAATACTGCAAATTCTTCTTGCGATGGAAAGTAATAGTCTTAGCCTTGACTTTTCGCTCTTTCACATCAACCTTGTTGCCGCAAAGAACAATAGGGATATTTTCGCAGACGCGGACGAGATCGCCTTTGTCGTTGATTAGATTAACTGTACATGATGCAGAGAGAAGTGAGAGATCTTACGGTGCCAGTTGGGGACGTTCTTGTACGTGATGCGCGAAGTCACGTCAAACATGATGATACCGCATTGGCCGTTGATGTAGTAGCCATCACGGAGGCCACCGAACTTTTCCTGACCGGCCGTATCCCAGACATCAAACTGGATCTGACCAAGGTTCTGTCATCGGGTAAGTATGGGACCTCTATGTCATCGGCATCATACTCCTGCCTACCGTTGTGAAACCAAGTGGGTGAACCTCAACGCCAAGGGTAGCAATGTACTTCTTCTCAAATTCGCCAGTTAGGTGGCGCTTGACGAATGTTGTCTGATGTGCTGTCAGTACCTATGACGCAAACGTAAGTGCGGTCAGAGTCCTCACCTTGCCAGTACCGCCATCACCAACAAGAACAAGTTTGAAAGTCGGAACTTGTGACTGAGCTTCAGCCATGGTGGTTGTAGTAGGGCGTGGCGCGTGTGTTGTGGTGAAAGTGGGATGGAGTTGTTGGACGAAGAGTCTGTTTACCGACAAATGATTAGCGCCCCGCCAACTCAACATGCGACAAATATCTGGCTAAATAGCGGCACAACTCACGGAATCAAATCGAGCTTGCAAAGTGCGCAAACTTCGAGTGAGAGATTTGCGAAAAAGTTTTGTTGTTGAGGAGGGGGCAAACAAGACGAAATGATCTGCCTGTAAGGATTTTTGTCACCTCAAGCTGCTTCTTAGTAGCCTGACACGATTGAGTTACCTCAGGCAGAAATTTAAAACACGTGATTTTCGTTGAAAGTGACGATGAACCCAGTAAGTTACTCAAAAATGTTTTTGAATCTAGTGGACAAAGACCGCTGGATATCTTAGTCTATACCTTCCTAAGTTTTAGGCACATGCTCTGTTTACACGTAGATCATACATTTCTTATAAAGCAGAGACTTTCGCTATTGAATCTTAAGCAGTTTGAAGATTAACGACAACAATATCAAAGTAATTAAGATGCTCCTTCATCTTACCAAATGTATTTAACATAATTTAGGATCCAGGGAGACACGAAATATGGCGTTGTGAGAAATATATCAATAGAGGTAGGGAATGAAAAGAACTGATAAATATTAGTCCACGGGCCTAACTCCCTACATAATTCCAACGCATTAGAAACTCATTCATAATGCTCCGAGTTCAATGCATGGAGTAGAGGACAACAATGTAGGTTAAGTCAAGGCAAGTAGGTCATTAAAGCCAAATTCCAACTAGATGCGCCCCTTGCTCATATATGAATGGATTTCTTGTTCCCTGTCCTTGACGATGCTCATCTAAGATGGCTAGTTGCCTCCTGGACATGATGGGCGAACCAGAGCTTTCCGTGGAGCTAGCATCTTCCACTCTCTTCCTCGATCAATGCGCTTCCCAAACAGTACATACCACCTCCACTGCACAGACCTTGCAGTCACAGACGAACGAGCTGGCAACAAGCTTTTTTGTTTGCAAAAAACATTGTATGATCAGCTTACAAGGGCACAAGATGGCAGCCAAGCATGCCTCTGCCGCCCCAATTCGATCGCGGAGTCAATGTTAATTGAAGGATTTGTGTGCCGCGTAGGATTGTAACAGGTATTGGCTTCTATCGCTAAATTAGCCACTGGTAAATCAGGTGGTGATGAGCATCGTACGCCCTCGCTCTGGGAAACAATCTGCGCAACTTTTGCCAACTTATCATGATTCAACCACGTGGCGGAACCAAATCGCGCCACTTTGTCCTCAGGTTGCAAGCCAGCATCTGCGGCTGGGCTGTTCACCACGACTGAATTGACCTTGGCAAACGGCGTGTCTGCTCGTGTCTCGGTCTGTCTTGGTGAATCTGACGTTAACGGTGGCTGCGGTTCTATGTTTGACTGTGATCCTATCTGCGCAAAACGTGCATGGATTGCCGTCTCAAGACGTGACATTATAGATCTATAATCGTTTTTGAGGTGTATGATACGAGCTCTAGTCGTTCTGACTAGGTACATCAGTTTGAGAAGCGCAACGTCGTAGGATAAGTGGCATACTTTGCGGTACATCTATGTCGTCTCGAGGGTAGCCATCAAAAGTCGTTAGGCTGGTATTCATGTTGACTCCGTGCTGGTGAATTGTGAGGCTAGGTACGAGCAACGGAGAATATCATGGCGCATACAGAATCTAGCACCGCACTTAAGGCCTTTAACTCCTTCTCCAACCTGTCCTTCTCGGCCATCAATTCGTTCAGAGTCATATCATCTTTCGAAACGCCGTTCGCGTAGCCGTTGGATAACGGGCCTGAAGCCACAGATGGTGTATGTATGTCCTCCATGGGTATGCCCATTTAGAGAATGATATTCCTTTTGAAGCGGGCAGAACGCGGGGCAGAAGATTGACCTTTGAACTCTGCAGGACCCCAGAAGAGGCCTCCGCGCGGTCTGTGCACTGGGCGTCATTGTTGCAGCGATTGCGCTTCGCGTTCCAATGGTAACAGTTGCCCATTGAACATTTGAAAATACAATTTCAGAAGTCAGCCTGCCAGCCCCTAAATGTTTCTAGTGAATCGAGAACCGCATGTACGCCTTTCTTGTTGTCCTCTATGGTCGCACGGCAGGGCGCTGCAGGCCTTGCTACCGGAGATCGTGCTCGGTGTCGTTCTTATTTTCAGAGCGATCAGACAAGTGCGTCAGGACGGTTGAGCGTTGCAATCACCCTGTCCACATGTATAGCGCCTCCTTCTTCGTATTGTTCTTCGGTTCTTTGTTTCCCTGGGCGATTATTTTTGTTTGGCTCTTTCCCTGCATGCGGTTTCGCCGTTGTGTGTATTTCAAATCTCAGCCCCGTCACCGATTGTTTCCCTACTGTCATGTCCCTATCTCATATTGCAGTCGAAGAGACTCGACCTAGAAGATCCGTTCACAAATCCGAGCGTTATGGCTTATGTCCTATCGCTTCCCACCAGAAGTCCATGGGAGCAAGCGTTTCTTGAGCCACCTTGCCTGAGATCTCGAGTTTCTATACTGAGCCAGATCTCCACGGAAACCATCCAACATTCTCCACAACGAAGGCAGTCTCTGAGCTGGCCACTCACAGATGATTCCACAAGACTAGCTTCGAGTACAGTGCTAAATTATATTTACAACTTCAATCTCTCGCCCAAACGGCCCCGCACAGGCAGCACCTTGTCAACGCTGAGAGATTTGACCTTCTCGGGGGTGGAAAATAGGGAAAATAACAATAACAGCTCTCGAGATTCTATTGATAAGCCAGTAGATGAATTTCAGAAGTCCACAACTCCTTTGCCCTCTCCAGAAGGGGCAACGTGCGAAAAAGAACGCGATTTGGCTTCTGAACCTTTTCAGTACACTCTCTCCGGTTCTCACGAGCAGCCCGTCATCCAATCTCCTTTCAAGCGATGGCTAAGCACACTCCGAAGGAGGCATAGTCTTGGAACATTCATGCCTGATCGCGATCCTTGGCTGGATCGAACAAGCACCTCACGCCTCGGGCACCACAAAGCTAGCTCATTCAGCTCATCAATTGGCTTTCTGACTGCTGTTAAATCGGCAAACTTGACTTTGGCAGGAACAAGCATCGCGCCGACGTCGAAACATGGCAGAAAACCCCACGTGAACAGTGACAACACAAGTATCAGCTGTCATGGTCCCCGAGCATCAGTGGAAAGCAATACAGGATCTATTGAGCCCACTCTTGATGGGCAGGCATGGTTTCGCTCAATCCAGAGACGGAACATCGTTGATGAAATTCTAAGTTCTGAAGAAAGCTACATTTCTGACATGAAAGCCATGATTCACGTACTTAAACCACTTTAACACCTCATCAGTCAACTAACGTATGACAGATCTACTTCACTCTTCTTGCTTCTGCACCGCCTGTGTCACTTCGACGGAAAGAGATGATCCAGAAATCGTTGAGTCAGATTATTCAGCTTCACGAAGATCTCTTGGGGGAATTGCAACGAGTAGTTCCAAGTCGAGCCGAATCAACACAACGACTTACCCTACAGCACCAGACAGATGAGTCGCGCCATACGAGATGGCACAGCTTTGACAATGGGCAAAAGTCTGGACAAATTCCCGAATTTCGTCACCGGTTTCAACGCTCAGTCGACTTGAGCAGGTCTCCTTCCCCAATTGCACGCTCAATGGTTATGACTACGAACACAGTTCATGATGTTGCCAAGGTCTTTGATCGCTTTGTAAAGTATTCAGTGTCTCTGCATTGCAACTATACTGATAGCTCCAAGGCGAGGCGATTTCTTGCCTACGAAGCGTATGTAGCCCATCATGGAATTATTCAGGAAGAGGCAAACATCACGTCGAAGTTCATTCCCTCATGGACGGCATATGAGAGAGGTGTGGAAGCCTTGAATGTTTCAACTACATCCATAGAACACAAGGATGCGTGTAGCAGGAAAGGCTTGACGTTATCAGATCTGGGTATCAAGGTGCTTTGCAGCAATTGTCTGGTTTTATGCCACATGCTGATTCGCGCATGTTAGCCCATTCAACGAATTTGCAAGTATCCGCTATTCTTTGCGGAGCTTTGCAAGCACACGCCAGCTTGCGACGATCCAATTGTCCATGCAGAGCTCGAGAAGGTATTATCTCGACTCCAAGAAACTGCTGAAGAAATAAACTATGCAATGGACAACCCTCAAATGCGACATCTTACCGAAAGTAGCTGGCTTCTTCAGGACCGTCTGGTCTTCCGGGAAGGAGTACAGCTCTCCAATTTCTCAAAATAATCTAGTATTAACGAGCTCAGATGTTGCCCACAGGCCCTTCTACCATACGCCGGCTCGGCCATGCCATTCTCTGCGGCGCACTTCATGTAGCATTCGAGACAGCGGACAAAGTGAGAGGATGCTACTCAATATGTGTCCTCTACCGCTCTTCTTTAGTTCTTGCGACTGTTGGTAGCAACTGCGGCGTCTACCAGATCGAAGCGATCGTGCCTCTCCTGAATGCCTCTTTGGAAGCACCAGATAGTGGGCGGGGTATGTCTTTGAAGGCCGCCGTAGATCCAGCTGTTAATCAAAATCAGGCCTTCAGTGTTACACTGCTCCATACACGTGGAAACTGATCTTCCTCTACGAACAGAAATACTACGAGCTTCTCATGAGTGCATGTTCGGAGCAGGAAGAAAAGGTGTGGATCAATCACCTTACGCTGCGTATCGCTGCAGAGTCTCGAGATGCGGCAGAAGGCCGGCATAGTGATAATCATGCGCATATTGCGATGAACATCAAGCCATTGAGTGCCGCGCTTGAGCAGCATGGAGACATGATTCGCAATAAATCGATCCGACGAGCCGCGACTCTCGGTCCCAGGCTAAGCATTCATCAAGTCATTATCAAGAATACATATGCACGAACTCCTGGGCGAGGAAGCGAAGACGGATCCATTCGAGTGTCAAGATCAAAGTCTCACATGTCTTCGACTCACATGTTTACACTAGCACCGAGACGATCAGAACGAGTACGCTTGGAAGGTATACTTGCAGACGTGTGGTCTCGGGACAGCTTGCCTTACCCTGGGATGGCCACGCGGCGGCCAGAGAACGGGATTCGGGCGTCTGCAAATTCAGTCATGCGAAAGTTGAGCATGGCGAGCATCGCAAGCAATTTCTCCTCGAAGAGATCAGGCAGCTTCGGTAACTCTTCGACCCAGCGACCGGAAAGCGGCAGGACGCCATCCCCGCGAGCATTCTATAGTATGACTTCAAAGGGCAGGAGACTCAAGAAACGTTGCTCAAGAGCTGCCGTCGTTGACTTCCACACCGCGCCAGCAGCCTTTTTACCAGAAGACTTCGAGCTCAAGAGGCCAACCCTCGCGGTTCGCAGTCAGAATTTTGTGAGGCGTGCCATGACTATGGAGACATGTAAGACCGCTTCGCATCTTCATTTCCCACAGAGTGGACAGGAAAATAAACAACCAGCGTCAATTTTCGTCTCCACGGACTTCAATTCTCCAACTCTTACACCACTACAGAGCAGTGAGTCAGGGTGCTTGAGTGACATTCGACCAGCTACCACGAAGCAAGGCCACCCAGGGACGAGCTTACCACTGAAACCTTCAGCGATCGTCACCAAAGCGCCGATTAAGGTCAAGAGTCGTCTCTTTAAGCTGCTTAGAGTCCACAACAAAAATTCATGATACATTCGCTCTTGCACGACTTGGATAACATTCGTTTATATTGGAGATAATAGGAAAGTATTTTTTTTATTCAAAAGAAAGGCTCGTGCGATGTGGTGATATGAACTTCGGACGAGTCTTTTGCATTGTAGCGCGCTGTCAAATTTGCAGGATGTGAACGGTGTGACGCATGCTGCAAGGTACCCGTGCATTAGAGTAGCTTTTAATAGAGGCATCGCTTGAACCGTCGATCATCAGGAACCCAAAGAACACGGTCAAGTATCCCAACTATGCTGATCTCATTATTCGATGATGAAAGACAGTATCGTGCACCTGGTTCGGAAGGTTCCATGGAAAACACCGTCAAGGTGAAGGTGGGGTGGCATGACGTCACAAAACGTAGCTCTTTCCCCTCCCCCTCAGCCCAAGCTTCATGCCACATACATAAAGCTCACGAGACCCAGACGACTCGCAATTCTCTTCGTTCATTGCAATTGCACCTGAAAACGTTTTGAGACTTGCACATACTTCTCTATTATCCACTGGACTCCGTACACACGCGCTCCACCTTTTTCTCTCATCTACAAGCACCGATAACGCTACTCTTGAACAACACGCCAGCTAGAAAAGAAAAGAGCAAATTAAAAAGAAAATGAGAGCAGACGGCCAGATCACCAAGGTCCACTACAAGGGCGCGGACGAGGATTTCGTTGTCATCCTTGAGAGTGCCGAGGCGCTCAAGAGATGGAAGCAAGACAAGACGGTGCCGCTCGTCGACGTGGTTAACAGCTTCGACATCTTCGTCACAGACAAGTAAGTTTTGAGAGAAGAAAAAGAAGAAGAAGAAGAAGAAGAAAATGAAGAGCCTGCGAACGCAGCAAGAGCCCCTCCCCTTCTCACTGTCCCGCCGATCCCTATCCCTATTTCTCGTTCCCTCTTTATAAAGGCCACGACATGAAGACAAACACTGGGGCTAACGTGTTCGACCACGCCGGGGCAGACACGGCAACCAGGGCGTGCTCAGTCGTGCATCCAAGCAGCAGCTGGAGAACGAGTTTGGAACGAAGAACGCGGACGACGCCGTCGTCGCCGTGCTGGAGAAGGGCACCGTGCAGGAGACGAGGTCGCACGAGAGGCAGGGCGGCCGTAACGAGATGAACGGGCCGGGCATCGCCTTGGCTGGCGGCAATGTCCACAACTAGACATGGAACGAGCAAACAACAAAAACCAAGGGCGGGCGTCCCTGCTCTCTCTTTCTCCCTCCCGTTAAGCCCCTCTCCACTCTTCCCCAGTCCTCTCCATATTCCTACGCGTAGTTTTTCAAACGTGGGAGAGGGGGAGGGGAGGGGAGGGAGGTTTACCAGCGTAGGAGGAAAGGGGGGGGGGGGGGGGCGGTGGAGCAACTCCCTTTGATGCAGAACAAACAACAAGAAGCATATAAAAGGCTGCTGCTGAACTTAGCGGCGTCTGCCGATAGAAGAACCCTTCCAAAGCGTGGGTCCTGTGATGGATAAAATTTATTACACCATGGGCGCGCGTGGGAAAGCTTTTTTGTCTTGCCACCGATTCCACCCCGTAAGCTGAGAAAACTTTGCATGTCATGAAAGCATGAAGGAGTAAAGGGAGAATTTTTTTTTCAACCTTGGATGTATAAAAAAATTGAAAAAAAGGTTTTTTTTTTTAAACACGGATAAAGAAACAAACTCAAAGGAGAGCCCACGCATGAATGTATGAATGATTAAATAGGTTTGATGATATTTGTTAAACCCTAATTGGGAATTTCAAATCATGTTTCCAAAGCCCAATCCATCTTCAGAGCCAACTATTTTGACGATGATGATGATGATAACGAGGATGGTGTTGGTGTTGGTGGTTATACGTGATGTATTCAAATGGTTGTTGGTCCGATTCTGTCTCCGAATTGAGATCTTTTGTCTTTGAATCCAAGAAATGAAATGGAGAAAAAAGAGTGGAAAAAAAAAATAGACACACGAGTCTGTACGTCTGGCCTCAGCTTGCTTCCCACACAACACAGCTTCTTTCGCTCCTCCACCGCTTACAAAAAAGTTTGATGGATCGGATATCACATGCTTCGTCCCATTTATCATCAAAAGTAAAGGTCGTACACATCGTCGTCGTCATCGTCGTCATCGTACAAACAGAACCAAAGCCTTTCCTACCCCGTAAAAATGCAGATCTCAACACGTAAGGATGGCCGTGAAGACGACAGCGGCTTCTCTGCCCAACTTTAAAATTTGTACCTTTCTTCTTTCTCCTTGGGACGCTCCTCATCTTTTCTTCTTCGAAAACCCGATCCGATCAAAGACACTCTTCTCCCTCTCCTTTTTGCCCTCTGTGGAGCCAGAGTAGCCTTCTGTGACGCCAATCTCCGCACCGACGGCAGCTGCGGCGTTCTTGTACTGCATGCGGGGCAGAGCTGTTGTGCCCTCCTCCCCGTCACTGCCCTCTTGGGCGCTCACGATGCTGCCTTGTCGGGAGTCGCGACGGCTGTTGGGGTAAGAGTTGCTCTGACTTGAACCAGGCGGGTACGTGAGATTCGATTGCACGGCGAGTCGGCCGAAGGGACCTCGGCCGGAAAATGCATCTTCCATGCCGTCCATAGAGGTCGGACTCTGCACCGCACTTCCCGCTCGTATGGCTTCGGCACGTTGAGCGGCGAGATCGATGACTAAACGTCGCTGACGCTCGTCTGTGGGGATAGCCCAGTCTCTTCGTGGCAATCTCTCCACGCTCGAGCCACCGTTGCTGCGCAGAGGCCTGCCCGTCCAGTCTTTGGGCTCGCCCGGTTCCATCTCTTCTGCTCGCTGCTGGACGACGGCATGCCTCTTGTTCGGATTGCGCGTCGGGCGGCCGTTGCTCGTCGACGAGCGGACAAGGCCATCACCTTCGGTTCTCCAGGTGCGCTCACGATCGTTGGCCCAGCTTGACAGAGCTATGGCTTCAGCGTCACGAGAATCCTCGGCGACGTCGCCAAGCCAGCTGCGGTCCTCACCCGAGGAGGATGAGTGATTGTGGCTTTCGCGTATTAGGTTGCCGGAAGCCGAAGGCGAGATACCGTGGGCTGGAGTACGCGTGCCTTCACGCAAGGGAGCATCACGCGTCACGGGGAGGTGGATCGACGCGTTTCTGTCCTTTGTTCTAGACGTGTCCGTGCTGGAGAGAGAGCCGGCGCTGAACGGGTAGATGGCGCGGGAAGACGATTTGGCGTGCGAGCCGAATGGTTGGTCGTCATGTGCGCTACGTGGCGGCGTCGCGGAATCGTATTGAAGGTCATCCCGACCGTCGCTTCCAGGCTGTGGGCTGGCGGTGCTCGAAATCGCCGAGGACTGCGAGTTGTGTCGTCGGCCCGTCGTAGACTTCGCTCGGACGATGACGTCCTCGTTCATGGGCATCTCGAATGCGCGATCCCGGTTCCGGGCCGCCTCGATGGGAGATTCGGGGTTGCTCCTGGTCGTGCTAGCGGAGGAACTGCCGACGCGGCTATGCAAGCTTCGGGCCTGGGCGCGCTGCGTGTTGGCCGTCTCTAGGCCTTCGACAAGCTCCTCCCACCTGAAGCTGAGCGTGCTGCTAGGTCTCTCGGCACGCTCGGCCTTGGCAAGGCATTCTTCGGTTCGGTTTCTTAAATTTATGCATATATTATGGAACTTTAACAAGTCGCCATCCTCTTCTCCGATATGGGATTGCTGATTTGCATGGTCCAGCCACAGGGTCACAAGAGCGGCAAAGTTCTTTGCGTGGTCGATCAGGTAAGGAAGGCTTGGGAAGCCCTCCCGGCTCGTTGGTGGAAGACGTGTAAGTATCGCCAGTGGTGTGCTGTACGGTGGTGGTATGGGTGAAGTTGAGGCGTTGTTGATGGCACTGATTGAACAGACGTTATCCAAGAAGGCTTTGAATTCGCTGCGATGCGAGGTTAAAAACGTGTTCATGGGCTCCATCCATTGCTCCTTCTGGCCAAAAGTAGCCATGTTGGCCAGTGTCTGTATCGATTTTGCGATCAAAGTGAATGTACGTCTTGCATTCGGTTTAGGATGATCTGGAATGACTTGTGTTAACTGTAGTTCCAAATCATCACTCCAAGTGAGTGTAAAAAGGTGGAAAGGAAAGGGAGAGAGAGAGAGAGAGAGAGAGAGAGAGAGAGAGAGGAAAGGAGGAGGGGGGAAAGGAATTCAAATACAGAATCACTTCCTCCTCTTCCTTTCTTTTTCCTACTCTTTTCTCAGCCAAGAAGGAGTAGGTCTCACTCCATGAAAAGTTTCAAAACCAAAAGCAAAGAGCAAATGTATGCATGTACATATAAACTCACCTTTCAACAAACCAAAAAGTTTCGGGTTCAAAATCGCTGGACAGAAGAAGCGCAAGAACAAAAACCCAGAGACGCTGCTGTATCTGACGCTTTTCAAAAAATCACCGTAGCGCTCCTCCGCGCAGGCGCGGATGTGTCTGAAGATGGATCTCAGATCCGAGGGGCACTTCGTAGCGGATTGGTAGATGCATTTCCAACACTCGGCCGTCCAGCCGATCAGCTTCCTCCAGTTGCGGTCGAGATCGTTGAGGTTGCCGACCTTGGCGGGGTCGACCTCGCAGTTGGGATCTTTGTCGGCAATCTCCTTCAGCTTGTCGCCTAGGGTGTCGTCCAGCCACTCCTTGCCCAGACGCTTCATGTGGAAGTCCAGAGACTTGGTGAGCAGAGTGTTGCCTCGGAACAGTAGGTTCGCCTCGAGCGTGGCCGACTTGCCCATGTCTCGGACCATGAGCTCGCGATCAATCTGCGGGCCGAACTGGGTGCCTTCTCCTGAGTCGTTGGATCCCGTGCGGCGCGCGAAACGATGTCGCAAGGCTGGCGTGCTGCGTGTGATGCCGTCAATCTCCTCCTCAATGAGACTGGAGATCCACTCGCTGGCCTTGCCGGACACCTGAAAGATGTTCAGCAAGCATTCGCTGATGCGTTTCAGCTCTCCAGGCACCATCTGGGCAATCTGCAACGTCAGGCCGTTGGAGAAGTTGTGCAAGATCTCCGACATGGGCTGGTAGTCGCGCGCCATGAGAATGACACTCTCCTCGACCGTGATGTTGATGAGCATCTCGCCGGTGCTCTGTCCGAAGTGGTCGGTCAGCGTCCACCACTTCTCGACCGACTTACCCGGCTCGAGGTCGTCGAGGTACAGGTCAACCTTGCCGACATGAGCGTCGAACGAGATGCCGGTCTGACCGCCGATGCTGTCGGTCGCGTTGAGCGCGTCGTGGATCCGTCTCATCTCCTTCTGCAAGCTGCGCTCGTTGTGGGGCGTGCTCGGCGGACGCTTCTTCAACACGACGGACGCGACCGACAGCACGGCGGGCAGGTCCAGGAACTCGAACTCTTCTCGCCACAGCGGGCCCTGCTGCGCCGTCTTGACCATCGTCTTGGCCCTCGTCTCGCCGTCGAGAAGCACCTCGGCATAGTAGCCTCCGACGGGCTCCTTGTCCGCGTTCTTGCCGGACCGAGGGCGGTCCTGGGGCTCGTGAGCGTGTGGGCTGGACGGCGCCGTGACCCTCGCGTCGACGATACGGACGGTCAGCGTTCGCTCCATGCGGAACATGTCCTTGGTTCCGGTCGGTTGCACGGTCGAGATGGAATGCCGTCGGTTCGGCGTCTCCTCGTCCACCGTCTGCTTCGGGCCGTACAGCTGGGGAATCGTGAAGGCTCGCAGCAGCACGAGCCAGACCTCGTACAGGATGCGCGACTCGAGACTGACGTAGATGGCCCGCAGGTTGGTCTGCGGGATCTGCGAGGTGGCGTACTGGGGGTAAATGGCTATACAGTAGTCGTTGTCCAGGACAGAGGGGTCCAGCCGCTGCACGGCGCACCGGCACAGCTGCGAGAGCTGCACGCATGAGACCAGCGTCTGGTCCTGCTCCGAGAACAGCTTGAGCTCGCCGTTCTCGCGCAGCGTGCACGAGACGCGGCGCCAGCGTCGCGAGCCGAAGCTCTGCATGCGCGACGTCGCCTGGGGCTTGCCCTTGTCGTCGGTGCCCTTGGACTTGGGCGTGCCCGTGTAGCTGTACGACACGTTGGTGTCCCAGAAGATCATCTTGCCGACCTTGATGACGGGCGCCTCCCTGTGCTGCAGCGAAACCTCCGAGTGGCGTCTCGTGTCCATCAGCGGACGCGAGCCCGGCGGGGCGTCGGCCGTCTTGGTCATGCGGTTCTGCATGCCCTTGGGCCGGATGGGCTGCCAGCACAGGAGCGCGGCGAACCACGAGTCGAACTCGTCCTGCGAGTGCGGGCGCAAGTGGACCTTCAGCTTCGAATTCTGGGGCCACACGTCAAGATAGGGCAGGTGCGACTCGGCGTCCCACGCAGGTTTGATGTTGCAGCCGCGCAGGTCGGGGATGAGCGTCTTGTAGAACGTCTCTCCGCTCTTGGGCTCGTACACAAGGCTGCCGGATTCATCGTTGATGCTGCAGTACGACAGCGACCAGGGCACCGTCTCGACCCTGCGAAAGGCGAGCGGGCCCTCCATCCTGCCTCGCGTCGACTTCATCAGCTGGAGCATCTTGCGCGTATCCGTGGGCGGCACGCGGCTCATCGCCGCGGTCGAGGTCGAGCTTGCATTCGCGGCTGTCGGGGTGGTCGAGAGCTGTTGCAAATCCTCGCCGCCCGAGATGGGCAACGAGTCGTTGTCCCTGCTCTGACTCTTGATGAGCTTTCCGCGGGACTGATCGCCGCCACGGAGTGGCAGGTTGAAGGCCAGGCTGGCGGGTACGATGGCAGGATGGCCGATGGAATGGACGGCGTCCTCGGTGGTCTCTCTGAAGCCGGTCGAGCTGACGGAGTGGACGGAGCCCATGCGGTGCTGGCGGGATCTGCCGTACGAGCCGGAGGCGACGGGAGACTGGTCGCGCGGCGAGCGCTCGTCGAGCGTCCGCGTGCGAGGTCGAGAAGGGTGCTCGCGCATCGAGGCTGGGTGCGCCCGCTCGGTGTTGGAGCCAGCGCGGAACCTGCTCGACAGCGAGTGCGAGGAGGAGGAGCCATTGCCGGCCTGCGGCGAGCCGGGCTGCCTGTCTGGTATGAAGCGCTCGAAGTCGTTGGTCGTGGTGATGGGCTGCCCCTCGGGTATGGTGTCTTCCGGTGTGACGGTGCGGATGGTGTTCGCCATGCCGGATCTGGCGGCGTAGGCCATGTCTTCACGGCTGGTCGACCTGTAAGGCGAGAATTCGGGCTCTGGCTGACCAAAGTTCTTCCTCCTGCTGCCGGACGACGACGAGGGGAGCGGTGGAGGGTCCATTCTGACACTATCTGCGAGCGCGGCGGACCGGGAAGCAGCCCTCGCAGCAGCACTGAGCGTGATGGACTGAAGCCACTGCTTCTCGACCTCGAGAAGCGTACGCTCCTCCAGCTTCTCCGCTGTCAAGGCCGGTCAGGTAGTGGCCGTGATGGGTGCAGCTGGACGGTCGTCTCTATCGGCGTTGTCGTGAAGTTTGTGATGGACCCGCATCTGAGCGTACGCAGGATCGACCAATGGTGCGCCGGCGGGAATTTTCTAGGAGAGAGAGAGGGAGGGGAGGGGGGTGGGAGGGAGGAGAGGTGGCTTGATCAAACTCGGCGGGGAAGCTATCGACGGGATGTAAATTACAGGAGGTCGAAAAATGGCAGCAGCAAAGCCGAAAGATGTTTGTGCGAGGATATATTTTGAGGTGCGGATTGGAGTGAGTGGAAGTGTGGGGGGGGGGGAGGAGGGTTGCTGGTTTCTGGAAGGCGGACGCAGGTGTCAGTGGAGGATCACGAAGGGGAGGGGGATGGGAGCAGAAGCAGAAGTGGTAAGAGGCGAGCAAATTGGAGAGCGAGAGGAGGTCAAGTTTCGCGGTGGTGTCGGCGAGACAGCGGAAGGGATGCGCGAGTGTGGGGTGGCAGGAGAGAGAGCGCGAGTGGGTGAGCGGGAGGTTGAGTGTGTGCGTGAGTTCTGGTGCCAAAGGCGAGTCTGGCGGGTCGCGCACTTGATCGGGCCTCGCTTGGGCCTAGCGCCTCTTGAGTGGAGCGACCACACACACTCGCGCCCGCTGGCCGGCGACCACGGCGCTGGCCGCTGGACGCTGGACGCTGGCCGCTGGCCGCTGGCCGCGGGAACGTTGGACTCGGCACGCCTCTCTCTCTCCCTCGCTCCTCTGCTCTGCGCAGCTCAATGCTCTGCAGCACGCACGATGCACAGCGCACGACGCAGACCGAGCCAATGTCGAACTTGGCCAAAGGCGTAAACAGGCCACACGACGTGACTGCGACCGTGCAGCCAATGATGGAAGCCAGAGGCCTTTGCATGCCAGGTACGAAACCGTAGCCGAACACAAAGGGCGAATGAGCGGAGGGCCCGGCCCAGGTCTCGCGGCGAAAAGGCTCAGCACACGACCTGGAACGCAGAAGGGCAAAGGAGAGGATCATGAAAAAAAAAAAGAAAAAGGAAAAAGAAAATAAAGAAAACATTCCGGTGAAAAAGAAGACGGACAAAGGACAACTCTTTTCCCCGCAGCAGCCAAAAGGAAGCGTGACGAGAGAACAATTGCACATGGGCTCGTTGTTCTGCCTACTCTTTCTTTGTTTCCCCCCCCCTCTCTCTCTCTCTCTACTCTCTCCTTTGCGTTCGTTGTTTCTTTTCTCTCCTCGCTTCGCTCCTCTCGTGGCGAAAGCGTCGCTGTCCTTTGCGCCCGGCTCGTCTACGCTCCTCGGGCCTGCTTCCCGCCGTGACACCAGAAACCGCAGGCAAGAGGGCGAGCGCCAAAGCCCCCCAAAAAAAATGCCCTGCGCCAGGAGCCGCGAGCCGCCAGCCAGAGCCAACGCGGAACCAAGAGAAAAAAAAAGAAAACAAGAAAAAAGAGTCACTCAAGCGGAGCTCCGAACCAGATCCAAAAAAAAATAAGGGCGTTCAACGAAAAGGAAACGTCTAGCAGGGGAGGGGAGGGGAGGGCAAGGGCGGACAGCAGCTGGTCGCACAACGCTCAAGGAAAAAGCCATCGTTCGGGAACAAAAAGGCAGTGCCCGGACGCGGTGGGCTTTTGGCGCTAAAGGCTCGTTAGCAGCCGTTGAGGAACAGAAAGCTGTGAACAGCACGGCGCCAGAGCGGTACCGTCCATGCCCGCAAGAAGAATGGAGCGACGTCGCGGGCACAGGAGCGGTCGTGGTGGTCAGGCCGGCGTCTCTTCGTTCCAAGCGCACGCGCACACGCATCACGCAACCGCGCCCGGTGCACGCCCACCGCACTCACGAGACGCAAAAAGGTTTTGACTTTAGTTGTGCCTGCGCCCTGATACAGGCACAGGCACAGGCACAGGCACAGGCACAGGCACAGACACCGGCTCCAGGGCACACGAACCGGCAGCAGCACCAGCACCAGCACCAGCACCAGCACCAGCACCAGCACCAGGAACTGGCACCGGCACCCGCATCGGACTCTGGCATTATTCGACACGCTTGACATGGACGCCCGACCGGCATGGCCACGGCCACCGGCGTCGGCACCAGCTCGGACGCTGTCGTCTGGCACCCGTCTCATCACTCCATCACTCCATCACTCCTCTCGTCCGATCCAGCCGATCCATCCGCACACAATCGCTCGCAAAACACTCCTCCGCGGTACGGAAAAACGGGCACGATGTGAAAGCCTGACGAACGGGCGCAACGTCCACTAGCGCTGCTTGCACACTGCGCTCCCACCATGCCTCCGTCTTTGGCTGCCTTTACCTGCTGCCCGCTTCCTCCTCCGCATCCTCCTTCCTTTTTCATTCTTCGTCTTCTCTCCTACAGCTTCTTCTTTCTCCCATCATGCCCGTGCTCGTATCCTCTTTTGCCTGACAACATGTAACCCGCCCAATGGCTCTATGCTCTTCACCCCGTCTTGCGCAACCCTCGCTCTCTGGACTCCCTCCCGGATCTGTCTTGATGATCAGGAAAAGTGGTCTTGTTTATGTCCTTCCAGTTTGGTGGTTCACCATATTTTCTTTCTTTCGCCGTCCGCTTGCCTTGAATCTCTTTTTTTCTTTTCTTTTCTTTTTTCTTTCCTTGTTTTTCTTTTCTTTTTTTTGAAAAAAAAGAAAAAAAATCTTTCTTCTTTCTTCTCCTCTCCGTCCTCTGCTTCTTCGTCGTCTTTAACATGTTCATTTGCCTTGACCTTTCCCCTCTTCCGCTGCACACGCCCTACCCGTGGCTTTTCACGCCACTTGTCCCTCGCTGGACGGATGGTCCCAAGACTGTATCGCCCTTCCCTCGTCCCCCCCCCTCCAAATTCCAAATTTTTACTACAGGGAGCACTTGCGAGCGGGCCATGCCAGTAGCGACCACGAGCGAGCGCTAGTGCAGTCATCTTTGGCGCTTTTGAGTTCTCCGCCAAACACCAAGCCACAGTAACAGTGGTAACCTTAGCTGTAGTTGCAGAATGCCAACCCCGTCAATCCATCGCCGAGCCGGTTCCCCTTGTCGCTGATTCCTTCCATCTCTGACCCTCGTCCATTCGCCAACTGCGCCCGTGTTCCGCGCGCATCCAGTCTCGCTTCATCTTGAGCCAAGATAGCCAGTTTTGCGCCTCTGAGCCAGCTGGACAGGCCCCCGGCCTTTCAGCTGGGCCCGCATGCTGGTTCGATGATGCAGAAGGGGGAGGGGGTAGGGGCCCGTGGTTGCGTTCCTCGCGTATCGCCTTCCCCGGCCGCCCGCGAAAGAGAGATGCTCGTATAACATCGCATCCTCTCGTTGCACCTGGCACCGACGCACCACCGTTACGACTGCTACTGCTGCTGATGCTGCGACTCTCGTTAAAGAAATACCCGTCCTCGTCCTTCCCGGCTCGTCAAATCTCGAGCCGACCAGTCGTGCCCGTTCGCCGGCATGTTCCAAGACCGTTGCGCCCCAGCCGGATTGCTACCGCAACCGTTCTGCTCGTTTCCATGCCTCGTCGATGCTAACGGCACCAAGTCAACAATGGCTGCACTGAAGCATAATACAGTTGACTATACATCTCGTAACCCTTGCCCTGCGCCGTTCTAACCCCCTCATCCCTTTTCCCTGCGAACATCACTCAAGGAAATTTCCCCTCCACTCTCTCTTTCAAAGTCATCCATGCTATCTCCCTAACGCTACCTTGACCAAATTTGTCAGTCTCTGTCACTTTGCTACCATGAGGCGAGAATCGCAAGTGGCCGTGCGTCTGATGGATCTTCTGTTCGGGCCTGGTCCCTACAAAATCTTCGTGCTGGAAACATCCACAGGAGCTGCAGCCATCGTAGGACAAGTGCAACCAGCATCGAACCCTGAGCGCTTCGCTCTCGACGATGACAATCACAGTCCGCGGTCGTGTGTGCTTTTCACGGATCCTGCTCATCACCCATTATGATGGACATGCACAAAAACCAGCGGAGGACTTGTGTTTTTTTATCCCTGTCCATCTACGTTCACTTCGCCTGCATCTGTACGTGACCCTGGCTTGATTGACGTCTGTACCTTTCAAAGCGGCGAGCATCAAAAATCCTCACGACTCCACTTCGCACAGCCAAAACAGCACGTTCACTTGTAGAACGATTCATCGCAGCCTGCCACTTGGCTGCTGCTGAGCAGTCGACCAATGCGGCACTTGCTTTTGCTCAATCGACGATGCTTCGCTTTCGTATGACTATCCCTACTGTTGCATCGTGAATCCCTATACGTGCTTAACGCACCCCCAACAGGACGACAAGTTGTCGAAAACAGAAGCGAGACATCGGCCCAGAGATGGGACCCCGGTGTCAATCTCTTGAATATCGTAAATGAACCGAGCTCATCGGACAATTTTTCACGGCTGATGTCCATTCACCTAGGGGCTGACCGGGTCTCGACACAGCAGCGGCATTAGTAGCAATGGCAAACAGTTTATGCGTGGTCGCAAGTCTCAAATCTACCTAGCGGCGATACGCAGACAGACTGCACATCGTCCAAGTAGATTGAATCGACGACCGCTTCTTATCTCCCAAGGCACCGTGGAGAGGCTAAATTGATCCTGCCCCGTAGTGGACTGTTCCAATTCCACCGTCTTGCAATGTGACAGGCTTCCGAGTAGGGAGACCGCTGGCCGGGATCCAGTATAGGAGGAGATGGCTCGAAGTGCAGGGATTTAACTACCAATGTGGAAATTTTGCCGTCGACTTTAACAAGCTAATAGGTGCTGTTGGTGAGGGGCCTGTCCAGGTCGCAATGCTCAAGAAGTTCTGAGCTTCTTGCTTAGATTATTGTCCGGAACAGAAGAAAGAGGACGTTGTTCATGCCGTTCTCGTCTCGGATTCATCAAATGGCCCCCGTTGACACGTGCCACGCTCTCAGCCAAGATCCACAATGATGCCTTTTCCACTGAATTTTCATTTCCTTTGTCAACAGGAACAGGGAGAAAGGGTAACCATGGAAGACATTGCACTCAAAATGTTCGAAGGGTTCCCATCTGACTCAGGTCCATTTTGTTGTACCAACTCCGTCCCTTCTTCGCTTTCTCCCCTAGTTCGTGGACAGCCGCCAAACGCGAAAGACTTTTAAGGGCGTGCTTGACACGCAAGCAAAGGTCCGACCCGACATGTTGGTAGGACCTTGCACTCCTCTCCCGCATCCTTATCGGTTATCGCTGAAGGAACCCGATCCTCGACCGCGTTTCGCAGCGCAGGATCCGAGATGCCTTTCGGCAGCTTGTCGAGATTGAGTGTGGGGAGGCCAAGACAAAGCAAGGAACCTGCGGCAGCCTAAATCCTTCATATGGTGGTGTACGGCACATATGCGAGCCTTTTGGGTGGGCGATCATGACGCTTCGTCCCATATTGTCCCGTTATCGAAACTCCCTTTACTTTCTCACATAAAGCCGTTCTAAGGGAGGGCCATGTCAAACTGCCCTCCTTGCTTCCCCGAACTGAAGTAGTGTTAAGATGACGAGTCACCACGGCGATCCTTTCTGATATGGAATCTTCCAACGTAGAAATGCAGGCAAGCAGTGGGCAGGAGCGCTGCAAATGCTGACCCAATAATGACAAGGACCTGGCCACACCCTAAGTTCAGGCCCTGGTCAAAGTTACTGATCGGAACCGCGAAGAGCCTAAGTTCACTGTTTACGACGATATCTCCTAAAGAGGTGTCCGCCGACCACGCAAGCCAGAGAAGCTGTGACTTCTATGTTTGCAACGGAGCATTAGCACAGAAATCGGTAGACTCAGTCCGAAGGAAGGCTTTCAAACAAGGCCTCGAAGTCTCTTAATGCCCTCAATGGCACCTGGCGGCCGGTTTGACGGGACGTATGTTTTCATCAACCAGACCATTTCTAAGCATCACGCACAGTCTGACGACCTACCGCGCAGCACGTGTCATTCGAAGAAAGAGTCAAAAGAGCTTGGAGCCTGCGTGCCTTGCCCGTGCAAGCCTAGTTCATAACGTCGACAATTGAAAGATGTCCCCAAGATCAATACGCCCATGCTTAGTGATTCAGTCTTTTGCTCAGCACGCTTGCCCGAACGGCATGTCTAGATTGAGCAGGCTGTGTTCATCCTATATCCCGGGAAGAATCATCGATCCAGGTACTGTTGCAGTAGAACAGATAGCAAGAAATGCCTGCGATCAACGGAGCTTAGTTCGGAACATGTATCTAAACCGGAAGCTGAGGTGGACAGAGGCGGGCCGCAAATCGCTTCAATAAAGCTAATACGCCTGATACTCATACATTGACTTTGGCGTCCATGACCACTTTCATAGGATAGACGTTGTAGGCAACTGCGTCCGGAGGTCAAGTACAAATCCTGCATTTGAAGTTGCTCAAGGCATAATCCAAGCTTTAACGCAGTTTCGGCCCAAGGCTGAACAACATCCGGTAGTGAAAAATTTTATATCGTAAGTCAAATGGCATGTCCGCAATTAAGACTTGCTTGTCTCGCGGAGTGAAACCTCCCGTCATAGTCATCGTCTCCATGTTGGCCACTTGACAGTTTGCTGTCACGTAGTTACTCATTTTGTCCGTGTGGAAATGCCATCAGAGCAGCTGAGATGTTGTTACAAGGGGCAGAAATACGCTGAAAGCCGCCTCGTGATGCTTGTCATTTGCCGTGCTCCGGAAAATACCACAAGGCGCTGCAGACTGTTGTGGTCAGTAAATGCACCAATCCCTGCGGCGTAACATGTATAACATCCAACACGTTTTCAAGTCTCTGATTGTGTCACTTCAGCCAGCAAAGCATCTGACTTCGACCGCTCGTCGCCGTCAAGCAAGCGGTACGCCTGTAAGGAGCAGACAAGCCACGCACACAGAATATGCACAAGTTTTAAGCAAAGACGTCAAAAACAGCGACAAGATAATCAAAAAGGCGGGGAATGATGAACCGAAACAGGTTGTCTTTGATTCTCATTGCAGGCGAAGGTACAAATACCCGTTGTCCTCCACGCTAGATATCAAGATTCCAAATCTCTTACATCAATAAAGAGAATGATTCCATAGAGAAAGGATAAAAAGGCCGAAAGAGGAGCGTCTTAAAGCTCCTGGGGCCCAAATAGGAGGGGCGCTCTTCCACACGCCCCTCAGTGTAGTCCGACGTTGTTCGTCAAGTTCGTGTCCACGCGGATGAAGTGTAAGGAAGTGAACCAAGAAAGTAGAGGAAGAAAACGAAGAAACGCTCTGCGCTTTGCGCGTTCGTTCGGTGAACCCGACAGCCCTCACCTCCCTCCTTTGGCAATCATGTGCAGAATATATGCATTAGATGCGGCCCCGCTGTATCAATAACCAATGTTTTGGCCGTGCAGGACTTGAGTCTTGGGCTCCCCAGCCTTCCCAAGGCCATCCCTGATAGGATAACCTTGTGATCACAAGACAAAGCAGCAACGGAGTTTTGCACTCTTTATCGGTAGTAAAAGGAAAATCATAAATCTCTTCCTCTGAGGCAGATCTACTTGGCGCTGCTGGTGGGAGCAACGACACTCGGGGGTAACGCTATCGAGTTCCTCTCAATGGGACTCACCGGACTCCTGGCGATACTTAGGTCGCCACTGCCCGTCTTCCGCAACGCCTGCCGCATTGTTTCCACCGTGAGCTCTCCACGCTCGAGAGGCGGCGAATGCGTGCCGCCTAGACTCATGGGACTGCCTGGGAAGCCGCCCACGGCAGGCTGCTTACCGGGGATTTCCATACCCTTTACTGAGGGGGCACCAGACGTAGGCGGAGACATTCCCGACTCGCCAGGACCGTGAGAGGAGGCCGGCGAGCGGACGGGAGACGGAGATCGATTGCTCGTCGACGACACAATAGACATGTGCAGATCCTTGGGCATACTGGACAGGCCGCTCTCGAGCGCGTGCTCGCCCTGGACCACATCCGCAAACGAAATGAAGCTCAGTCTCCGTACGTCTGACGCATCAAGCGCACCGTAATGGCTCACCGGCTCCTCCGTGCTCGTCTCCATTGTAGCTGACGGGCCCAGCGTCGGGACTTCGGAAGCATGCCCCAGCGAGAGGAGCGAGAACGTGCCGCTCGGATCCTGGTATTGCGCAATGGTGGAAGCGGCGGGCTGGTGTGCGGAATGCATGACAATCTCGACCTCGTCCGGGTTGAGCTTGTCGTCGGTGATGGCGTGCGAGGACGCCTCAAGGATCGGCGGAATGTAGTCTTCCGTCTGGATGTGGTGCGGAATGGCTGCCTGCAGGTCTTCCGGCAAGGGCGCCTCCTGCACGTTGCGCTCGAAGATGAGGCTTGACGCTGGTGAATGCAGTCGCGGCGAGGACGAACGCACGTACCGCGACGGGCTCACCGCAGACACGTGTGACTGCGGTGACGCGGGGAACTGCACCGGGTTCGATGGCGGGGTCATATGTGGTTGCTGCGGGCCAGGCGAGAGTGAACGTGATACAGGCTTTGCAGACGTGCTAGTGGAGGGCGACTGTGTGTTTGCTGCGAGTGGGGGAGAGGAGGTGGGTGCCGCATCTGAGGAGGATGGCGAAGTCGCTGCCGCCTCGCCGCTCTTCGTGGTCGTATGCTTGCCGTCCTTCTTTTTCAGCAACCCGAATAGCTTCTTCTTCTCCTTAGTCTTGCCCTCATTGCCAGACATGGCGTGCTGGGCGAGCTCCTGAGAAGACTCGAGCGAAGACGCTTGCTGTGGCTCAGCGACAGGTCCTGGCTGTGCGGGAGTCGAGCTCCCCAGAGAGCTCATTGTGCTTCCTCGACGTCTTCCGTATTGTTTTCGTCGTTGTCGTCGCCGAGTTCTCGATGTATAGCTCTTAGGTCTGCTATTATCGATTGGTTGCTGTTGCTCTTGGTGGGCGTTTCGATGCCGTCCCTAAAAGGTGGGGGGCCTTGTGACCTCAAAGAGAATTGCTGTTCCCGTCGACTCCCTTTTTTCCTCGTTTCTCTTCAGCGCGGGAAAGCAGCGAGTAAGCTCGACAATAGTCACGCACAGGAGCACAGAAAGCGAAGTGTGATACGAAACTCAATCGGGGCCGGATCAGGGGCGGACAGGAGTTGCATGGGATCGAGCGAAGGCAGCGGTGGATGTGCGAAGTGGAAGCTCGGATTGTGACTTTTAAGGCGGCCCGGGTCGGAATGCTACCATCGCCAAAGATACGAGCTAATCGAGAAGGTTCTTGAAAGAGCGAAAGAACAAGCTGTTGACGCACAGGAGAAGACGCAATTTCAATCCAAGTTAAAGGCCGCCAATTCAATGAGCAAGTCCTGCTTGAAGACGGGGCAGACAGTGCAGCAAGAAGCCGATGTACATAGTCGCACCAAACAACACCCATCTCATCAACAAATGACGCCGCGGGCCAAGCCAGAAGACAGCCCAAACACCAAAAACAAATCATGTGGCCCCATGAGAAGGAATATGACCCTGGATTTGCCTGTACTCACTCCGTTGCTGCTCGTCCTTGGATCCAGTTCGTGGACGGGAGCCGTACGTCAACCCCGCGCCACAACCAAAATACCCACCCCAGGCCTCTGCCAATTCATCCACGGCGGCGCTGTAGCTAGGACGGCTCCGACTTCGTACTTTGCCGAGTTAGAGCACTGCGCTGTTCTGCGCTTCGACACGTTCCTTTGCAGATCTTCGTCGGCGCCTTGACCTGCCCTGCTCTGCCGTCCTGTGCCTGGCATCACCGCCATTACGTCAGAGGATGCGACGCCGCGCACTCTCTAATCTTCAATGCTGCGACTTGCTTGCCCGTTTCACATGTTTGTCCCAGCGGTACGCGTGCCAATCGTCATCGCCGTCTTCGGTTCAGATGCTATGGCTCTCCTCCCGTGTCCCACTGGCCGCCTTGGATCTCACGTCAAACACTCAGGGCCAAACACGGCTTCGTTTAGATAAAATTAGGCTGTCCCAGCGCCACTTTGATTGGCAAAACCCCTCCGCGCTGGGGGGGATCATCCCGAGCTATTTTACGCAGCTATGATTGGCAAGCCTGTCTGGGGGGCAGTTGTGCGAGTCTTTTATGCTTCCTCGTGCCGTGCAAAGCCAGATTGTGGATCTGAGGTGAGGGGAACACGCGACAGCTCGTCAGACCCAAACGCTGGATGACGTGAACGCTTGGTTCTGTGCACGAGCTGGCCACGCAAACACGGGCAGATCAAGCGCAACGGTGAGATCCCATCGACGGGGGTTGATGAACCGAGCAGGCGTCCCATTGTGCTTGTACTAGCGTAGAAGCACTCTGTTTGTCGATCTTTCCCGTCGCTGTGCCTAACTTACACTGAACGGAAAGCGCCGCATGTACAGTAAAAGGAACAATTGCAAGTGCCATTCGCTGTCGATCTTTGTGTTGTTGCCTACCTACCCGCACCTGCCTTGGTACATACAGTATCTTATGGCTCCAGGATACGATCACTGCAAAATCAAAAGCAACAAGCCAAATATAAGACGATCATTTCAGGCTCCGTGGAGCTGCACGCTGTTTTTCTTTTCTGTTGCGAGCACGAGTGGCCGGCGGAAAACAACGTAGGAGAGCCTTCCAAACCCAAGCCCGTGCATGTTGCCATTGTTTGAGTGCAAAGAAAAGGAAGGTAAAAAAAGAAGTAGTTGCCTCTGGCTGCCGAAGCTGAGATTGCGGCTTCAGCATCGTGCCAGTTCTGCAAGTGAAAGCAAACCGCATTTCAAGAAAAATTTGTCCTCTGCTAGCCACAAGTCCATTTCCAGCCAAAGCACCCTCGTGAAGTATCGAATCCAAACGCTCCTCGACATTGTACAATGAGTCTACACCCTCCAGGACGCTAGGTTCAAGTGGCCGAGACTTACCATGAGATCAGAGCATCTGATCTTGAACGCGTCTCTTCAGACGCTTTCATTGATGACGTCGTCGCGCAAGAATCCGAGCTGGATCTTGACATCCTTTCCCGTCCTTTGCGTCTGAGTCAAATGCATGGCCTAAAGCAGGCTCTCCAACTTCAATCTCATCAATCACTACATCACAGACTTCACCATGATTGGCAGGCAGCAATGTGTTGCCAGAAGGACCGAACGGCTGCACCAGGCCAGGCTCCTCAATCTCGTCCTCTTTCATCATCAAAGGCGAAGCCTCCGTACTGTCGTCTGTCACAAATTGATCACCAAACTCAGGTTGAACTGGTTTGTAGTATCCTCCGGCCCCGGCGTTCGCAAGCTCCTTGTCCCTCCGAGCATCCATGATCATCTCTTCACGCATAAGCTCCTCTTGAGCCTCTTTGGTGAAGTCTCGGCTCTGAGCAAGAGCTTTAACTTCCAAGGCGTATGCGATTAGTTCTGGGTTGTGGCTAATCTCTGGCGGAAACTCAATCTCGACGTTGTGGACATGTCGAAGTGCCTTCAGAGGTGCAGAGACGAGCTGAACGTTGTAGACCTTGTGCATAATGCTTTCGCGAGGCTCATACATGGTTGAAAGTTCAGTCAAGCTGGACGCAGCGTCGGCTTTCTTCGCTACCGCAAGCCAGAAATTACCAGTCCTATCGGTGATGGAGTTCGCTAAGCTGAACTTCTCCCATTCACGGGCCTGCTCGTAGTCAAATCGAACTTTGATGCTCGTGACACGGTTTTTCTCGTTTTCGTCTTTATCCTTTTTCAAGAGATGGATGAGTCTGCGCAAAGACTCACGCATACGGAGGCCTGCTAGTCGGTCATCGGGGCGGCCGGCGAAGAAGACGAATTCAACGTGCTTCATACGATTGAAGCAGAAATGGCCCTTGCTTTCAAATACCGCCATTGCGTTCTCAATCTCTTGGCCACAGGTTTCAAGTGTCGGGATGCGATCAAAATGGAGCAGATCCACGCCGTTGGGGTGTATGTGCACTTCAAAAGTGTACTCTTCGAAAAGGATGGTCGAAACTTCAAGACACAGCTTGACATTAGTGGTCAGAAGTGTGAGAATCGCGTTCGTAGGTGTTGCGTCGTGTGAATCCATCTTTTTGGAGGCAATGATTGCACTCTGAACATCCTTTTTCGTCTCACCACTGCTGGCTGTGAGATCGAGGTTTTGGTGGTTTTGTCGTCGGACCTGTGGAACGGATATCGGTGGAGTGTGTGCTGCCTGGTGGATGATCTGGCCCGTCGGCATTGCAACAAAGTTGTGAAAAGCCGGTGCATGATGCTGTGGTAGTTGAGAGTTGATAGAGACAGCAATGGAAGCATTGAACGGACTACCCTGATATGCGATTCCCGCGGTGGCTGTAAAAGGACCGGCTGGAGTTGGGTTAGACGGCAGGGCAGCCAGATTCAGAGTTTGAGGATGTGTAGTGGATAAAGTCGTCGCATGAGGGTTGAAAACTGGAGCAGCTGGATTCGGGACTGGCGGAGAAGGGGAGTTATGGAGAGTCGCCGAATGGGTAGGAGGAATTGATTGAGCATTCTGTGGGCTTACTGTCCATCCGTTCAGTGGATTGGCAGTGAGTGGAGGAGCAACGCCGAAGGCTGGATTTAGTGAAACGTTTGGCACTGCTGGCCCAAGGTTGGGGGCGTTTCCTGTAAGCAAAGGCGGTAGAGGTGTCCCGAGGAGTGAAGCCCAATGTCCAGGACGTTGAAGCACGGCCTGGTGTGCGCGCTGCGCATCGTTTCTCATCCGCCGTCGACTTCTCTCTAGGTACAAACGGTGCGTCTCAGCAAAGTCCTGGCTCCTCGCGTACTTCGTTGGGACAATGTTCTTTGACTTGTCCGGAAGCAGATATTCCAGGAAGATGGTGCGTCTGATCTCCGGTGGAAGCTTTGTGAGAAAAGGTGTACCTGTCGCTGGCGGAATGGTCGGATCTCCTAACGGCGTGGGAAACGATGGTACTTTGGTGGGTAGTTTTCGATTCGTGTTCCAATTTCCATCATCTTCATCGACATGATTCAGGACAGGAACACAAGATTCGATCCGATCTTGAAGCTCGTGTGGCAGTATGCCAACTTGTGAAGACTGCATCCCGCAGCCAAGCAGTTCTCTTGTAGTGGCCATGAAATTTCTCTTAGTGGCAACCCAAAGTTTAGGATCTTAGAAGTGAAAGGCTTTGTTCAGGAGGTACACACGGCCAGAGAAGCTTGTCGAAGAGCGTCGTGACGCCCGTCTTGAGGACGAAGTGAGAAGGTGTCACGTCGACTAGATAATCTGCAGAACGCCTTTGCTTTATGAATTCTGGATAGCCTCACTAGTCAAATTCGGTCTGCGCCAGATATTGCAAAGTGAGGAAAGAGTGAGCTACGGTGACAACGAGGATTTAATGTTTGACAGCGAGACTGCAAGGTGATATCAGGCTGTGAGTTTCCGCAGGTCGGCCAGTCAACTGGACTGTACCACAACGTCGGGGATGTTCTAGTGTCTTTGCCAATACGGCACAGTGAGCATTGAAGGACGAACTTAGTCGATGGTAACGCTTGGTGTTTAGGTGGTAAGCAAGTAGAAAAGCACGGCATAAATGGAAAGATGATGTTGTAGTGGTAACGAGGCTCAGAGAGCCATTGAAAAGTGAAGTGACTTTCATTTAGACTATTTACAGGATGAACCCTCTAAAAGCAGCGGGTAACAACGGGCCACAATGCTTTCACAGCATCGCACCCCACACACTCTAGCTCTAACGCCGTGCAATGCATGTTCTATTGAATAATGATACAACAACCGCCGCTTTGTAACGGCGTTATATAGGGTCCACCGTCACGAGAGGATGCGCTTCGAACTGCTTGAGCAACGCTTGATACATAACCAACATGGTTCCGCTCTGAATGCTCGTCCACACTGCGCGAGGACCGACACCACGGAACCAGCCGGCCAAGCCTTCCGTCTTGTAGATGATCCTCAGGCCACTGATGACGGACGAGGCGTCAATGGTGGCCGCCGAGTGCATTTTTAAAGAAGTGGAGGGGGATGACGTGGAGATCGCTCGCTTCATCGCCGATGTCGTCTTGGATGTACCAATAGGTGGTGTTGCATGCTTTGCTGGTATATTGGCGGACGGAGCATGTGTAGAAGGCGTAGCTACCGGCTTGGAGGAGCTGGCAAGATCCGGATTGTGCTGCGTCTGTATCCTCGTCTTCACAACGTCGAGCGGGCACGTCAAAACGCCAGCCAAGCAACCAGCCGATGCCCCAGTGAGGATCTCCAACGTCAAGCCAATGTCTCTCTTGCCCACCCATGCCTTCGCCAGTTTTTGCTCCTGCTCGTAGAACGCAAACTGCAATGCAGAATACGGCAGGTCGCGTACGAGTGTTGCCTTGAAACCGTGAAACAATGCCGAGGGGCCCTCATGGCGTACAATCTCCCTGATGGCATGCGTCATGCCCCTGTAGTTGTATCCGCTGTTGAAGTATTGATTATTGTAACGGCCCTGTAGTTGCAAGCGCGTCTTGAGCACTTCGGACGGCACATAGAGAGGAGATGCAGCCAAGTCAGCAACGAAGCCTGTTGAGCACGGTGAGTGGCGTGAGACGTACTATCAACGAGAATTGCGCACGCACCTGCGGTAAGATAGGTGACCGACGGATTGATACCTAGGTCCAGCATGGTTCGCTTCGTCCATTCGTACGTGCCGAAGAAAATGAGTGTGCCTGAGAACGAGCCTAGGAAGGCTGGAAGACCTCCACCGTACAGACCTTTCCGAACGCCTTCTTGCCGCAGGATAGTCCAGTAGCTGGACCCTAGAGAGGTGTACTTGGGCGGCATGTGTGGATCTCCCTGCTGTCTTGTCTTGACGGTATCGAGCGAATGCATCAGCATATCACCCGTGGTTCCTCCCAATGCGCCCGCCAGCATTGCCTGATTCTACATTAGCCCAAGTCATCATCCGCAGGCCAAGACGCCATTTATCGTACGTGGATGTACGGCGGCCTCAATGCCTCAAAGTCCTCCGTCGCTGCCATCCCTTCTGACGCCCGTCTAGTATCCTGGACGTCCAAATGGAATGTGCTGCTCTGTCCATCATCGACGCGCTCGTGTTGGGTGCCAGAGACGTACTTGGCCACTTCGGCCCATACCATGGACGGAGAACGTTGCGAAGGGGACTGAGGGTAGAGGAAGGGTGGGGAGAGCAGAAGGGAGAGAAGGGGAAATGTCGATTGCGCCCTGAAGATGCCGCGATGGATGATAGATCCAGCGATCAGATACCCGAATCGGCTCACGCAACTTTTTTTCTGAGCCTGGAAGCCTTGGCACCGAAGCGGTGCCTCTTCCAACCCAAACTCCCCTTTGTGGCAACGACAAGGGCAAATTTCATCATCATTTTCTTTGATCCGAACATTCATGGGTAAGTAGAGCCGTCGTATGGGCTTTCAACTTGATTTTTCATTTTTCCATGAATATAGCAAAACCACTATCAAGTAAATTCGAAAATAATTCTGCTACTCGCATGATAGCGAGCAAAGGGTATCTGACAAGACTTGCGCTCGACCGCGCCGCGGAGACAGCCAAAGCAATGCGACTAACTGCGAAATGCAAAAAAGCAAAAGAAAAGGACGGAGGATCAGAGCTCGAAAACAGAAGTTGCGGAAACCCACCGATGCCCACAGCATGGTTAAGAATATCCTTCAAGCAACGCCTTCAACATTGATCCCCAACAAGCCCAGATCCTCCATCATCTCCTCCACTTCCTGGCAACCAATTTGCATCAGGTTGGTGGATGGATCATTGAGGATGCAGATCTGACTGGCCAGAAATGCGTCCCTCGTAGTCAGGCAGCTGCCAACATCTTGGAGCCAGTACCGCACGGATCGCGGCCGGTCGTTCAGCCACGAGCTGGCCATGTACAGTGCTGCGAGTACGATGACCTCTGACTCTGTGATGCCCGAAGCTTGACGAGCAAGTAGCTCGTTCTTCCAGTCCCTTACGAAGCGCCACGATAAGCGGTTAAGAATGCATGCTGCGAAGGCGATTGTCTGATGGTCCAGGCAAGCTCGGCGTAGCATCTTTTCAATACGGGAGACTTTCATTGCCGGTACACACTTCTCCCTGATCCGTATGACGTCCGCTAGGTAATTTGCAGGCTCTGTTGTAGTTGTCAGTTGGTTCTGCTTCTAGGAAGAATTGGCATTCGTGGCCCTGTGGAGTATAAAGCGGCGCCCATCCCTTCACCCCACAGTTGGACTATGCTATGGTTCCCTGAAGCGTCACGGTTGTTGATCACGCACCTTTGTATGTCATGTCAGGGTCAGCACCAGCCTCGTCAGAGGAAGTTTCTCTAGGCGAAACTTCCTTTGATATTGGCGGTGTTGGCAAATTGGAGAGTGGTGCGTAGTTGTCGAGCAGCAGGCTGAGGCTGACCTCGTCGTCGTCGACTTCAGCGTCGTTAACATGCACCTTCCTTCTCTTGGCCGGCATATCCTCCTCATCCGTCAATGGTGGCGTCATGATCACCTTCATCTTGTCGCGAGGTCCAACACACACATCACACGACGGCACACTTGGTGCCTCGTATATGCAGAACTGGAGTCTCGAAAGCGATGCGATGATTGCGGGGTGCAGCGCAGTCGCCTTTTGTATCACTTTGCATACCCCTAGAACGCGTGTGAATAGCGTTTCGATATAACTCCTCTTCACTCCGAAGGGTCCAGTGAGCAATATATAGTTCATGTCCCTCGCCAGCAGGGTAACTTGGCCGGCTACAGGTGGCAACCCTAAGAGCCGCCAAACCACGTGCGCACTGGACGCAGAGGGCACCGAAGCATCCGGCGTAAGAGTGAAGAAAAACCCACGATGGAGCTTGGGTGACACGGCGCAGATATATGGTGGCCACGGTGTTTTTCGAAAATAGAAAAATAAAAAGGAGTCTGCATTCGTTATTATGGGGACTCGGCTGGAACGTGATGCAACGCAGTTGCCAGCGAACAAGTACTCCGCTTTTTCGCAGCACCAACTTGGTGCCGCGCCCGCGCTGGAACTCGCGGTCAAGAGCAGCGTGCATGAAGGCTCGTTAGGGCCGGCGTGATGCCTAGGGCGGATGATGTGAGCACGGCCTATGGGGACAAGTATGGCGTGCAGCATCGCCTCCAGCTTGGGTCTGCGCGTGTTGGACGATCCTGCCGAGTTCACGGTCCATCGCGAGGCGCTGAACTATTGACGTTGGGAACGTCGTACGCGGCTTCGTGGAGCCCGGGACTCCTTTTTGCGGTGGGCTTCGCTGCTGCGCTGTGCCCGCCACGGATGCGTTTTCCGGTTCCTGAACGTGTTGTCTGTCCATCATGCCGTTGCAGAACGGCTCGACGCAGTTTCGATCGTGTGGTCTCTCGAGTTTCTCTGCTCTGACTTTCACGGTGCCTCCTCAGCCTTGCAAACTCACGACGCCAACCCGCCCTCCCCCCTCTCACGCGCCGAGACTGGCGTACACACTTAGCAAATGACTGCGGGTGCCGTTGCGTGTTTGCAGGCGAGTTCTTGACATCGTAAACATGATCTCGTGTCTGGCACAGGGATGGAGACTTGGCTACGTTTGCAGCCTCCGCACACCCAAATTCGTACTGCCTGCTTGGCCCTGCATCCCAACCGCTCGGCGGTGGACTTCAGCCCCAGTCAGAGCACTGTCCTGTGCTCCACTTCGTCGCCAGTTCTTCACACCGACTCCTCTTCAGCCAACCAGAAGGGAGTTTTGTCGAATCACATGAAATATGGTCTTCGCAGAGTTGATGTGCGGTGTTGATGGTAAGGCCTGATCATGACCTCATGGTTCTTTGCCCTTATCAACGCTTGCGAATTCAAACTGAATTCTTATTCTACTCGCATCTTTGCCAGAAACGACTAGGCATCGGAGCTTGCATCACAATACGAGCTTGTGGGCGACCGCGTCAGATTGTGGTGAACTGCGTCTACGAAAGTTCGGCCGTCTCTTGCGAAAAGAGCGAGAGAAGAACATGATCCTGAAGATACTGAATACACACTACAAGCAACGACACCAAAGCTCCAACACCTGTCCCATGGCGCTCTGCAATCAACCAGCCGATTTCTAGGTACACAACCCCCGCTCACCATCCGTTTCCATCATACAGCGCGCCTGCTCATGCCGCAAGCGGAGGCTGTTTCGGATAAGAACGTCCTTAGTCACAGCCTCCCGATCAACTGGCACGCGAATTCGGCAGACTATTGATGTCTTCTTCTTACTACCAAATTAGTCCTGGATAATGACTTTCTTGTCGGTTTCGGTCTCTTGAAACGCACGCAATTACTGTGCTTTCTTTGGACCAGCGCCTGGTTCACTGCCGAGGTACTTGCGGAGATCAGTAGCATCATGAGCCTGCTTGACAACGCTCTTGACAGTTTCCCAGCCCTGTCGTACAGCAGGGTTCATCGACTGGTTAGCAAACTGTGCATCGGCGCGGGCAGTCAGGTTGGTCACAGCGCCCTGAACGAAGCTGCTCTGGGCATGTCTCGCGCGGAAGAACGCAGTGTAGATAACCAGTAGGATCCATGAGCCCTTCTGGAACATGAGAGCCGAGAGGAACAGACGGAACCAAAGAGCGATTTCCAGTGCGGCAACGATGGTCATTGACTGGTCATAGTAATCCTTGACAAACTTGCCAATCGTGTCACTCAGACCAGATGCCTTGGGCCTGCCATCTGGGGTCGGAGCAATGGTCGGGAGGAGATTAGCCCGAGTGTACGTCAGAACGTGGAAGAGCGAGTACACGGTAAAGGGCAAAATGGCGAGCGGGATCTGGCGAGAAAAGAGCCAGACCAATGCCATGACTAGTGCAAATCATTAGAGCTTGTCCGTGGATCTAGACCTGGATCGCAGTGACTTACGCAGATACTGTACATTCTCATCGCCCAACATCGAAAGTGGGCTGATGGGCTTGCCCGTCTTTTGCTTCGCACGCACGCCCTTGTAGACGACTATTCCGTACGTGATACAGGCAGATATGAATGCGAGCCGGTAGGAGAAGCGAGCCATTCGAGAATAGTAGTTGAAGAAGATGTAAGAGAGACCGTATCGTAGAGCGCTGAAGAGCAGAGTGACGTGACCGGCAAACCAGGCAAACTGCAGAGTCTGTGCCAGACGCATCAGTCGCTCCTGCAGCGTACCTGTCTGGGGTGGAGGGCCAGCCATGACGGGGATGTGCGTAAGGTGATGTTGCTGTCAAAGTAACACGAAGAGAGTTTGGAGCTGTCTGTCTTCGTTCAAGGCGGTCAGCGAAGCGTCGACGACAGGATGCAAGATAGAGACTTGGGCCAGACGAAGTCAAAGTCTGCTCGAGCTTCTGATGCGGATGGGAAAGGCTCCAGCACAAGACAGTCGAGGAAAAAAGACGGGGCGGATGGACAAGTTCCAGCTGGCAACTTCAGAGCAGTTTTGCGTGAGAAAAGAGGCTGGAGCAACGTCGCCAGTCACTGAGAGGAGCCGTCACGGCGTCTGTGCGCCTGGAGCTCCCACAGAGAAAAACTTCGTTTGAGGCCGCTGAGGCCCAAGGAAAAGAACAGCCAAGCGCAACTTACCGATTGAGGCTTTGTATCGAAATTCGATCTTCAGTGAGTCTGTGTTTGCGAGAAGAAGGGGGCAGAACAAAAGGAGGCCGTTGTTTTTGCCCGCAGGAAAGCTTGTCCAAGCAGGAAGACTGGGCCGCGCTTGGTCATGCCAACAGACGTCATCCTGACCCCGACACCTGCTACACTCTACAACCGACACGGTCTGCTTGCTACACTTGTGCTGAATGTGTTGATCATTGAAGCTGCGATTGCCAGTCTGTCAAGATCGAAGCACGCGATCAAAGTACTGGCTTCCAAAACTTCGATTATGTATCTCTAGCGCAAAAAACTTTTGAAGTCAAACTGGCTTTGTTGATGCGGAGTGCACAGTGTAGTTTTCGGTAAAGGCCAGAGCTCAAAAGTGCACTGCAATTGCGTAGCTGGGCAGAATTGGGCGACATGGGCAAAAGTGGTATAAAAGATTCGATTGGACTAAAACGTCCAACGTCCAGTAAGAATGAGCGTTTTAATCCATATGCACCTCAAGCGTGGATCCTGCTGCTTGTGTGGACTTCCGGAGTCCGTGGCTGGACGCTGCAAGTCAACACAAAAAACGATCTACTAAGAAAAGGAACACGCATGTCTTTATAAACCTTAGATATTATTAAAATCCATAAACTGCTCGGCCAGCATCTTTGCCATAGATAAATTTTACAAGCAATCTAATACAGTTGATCTCGAGCATTGCAGCCCACAGGTCCGTGCAAGTGCCACCAAACTTTACGAGCGACACCCGACCCGACAGACACAACAATGCCACCCGTAGGCAACGATCGACTCGACGTAGGTGGAAAGATAAATGTCGTCTTCGGCGTGCTTGGGACGATAGTCGCACTAGTGGGCGTCTTCGTTGCGCTGGCCACCCTGAGACAGCACCGAATCGCTGTTCAGCAACACACATCTGGTACCGTCCTTGCTCACTGTTTGACATGGGCTGATGACTCTAGCAGGCCACAACACTCGACGACCTTTTGAGCTGCGCTTGATCATCGGACGGCACGAAGAATGAGAAAACCTTTGACGCCGCTCGTCCAAGCTGCCATCTACAACCAGACAGCAGACGTGTTGACGCTAAATCAGTAACGTTACTGGCTATGAGAGTCTCTTTGCTAGCCCTAGAATCATGGCGCGTCGCAGAATGAAAATGAAGACAGACAAAGTCCGCATTGTTCTCATTCGTTGGTCCCTCAGTTTAGGTGTAGATCAGCGCTGCGCTCTGCGATAACGCCCAACCTGCCAATTAATGCAGAGTTATGCTCACCTTAAAATGCTCCCCGGTAGGGACAGATTACCATGCATGTTACATTCAGGACTCCATGCGCCCGTCCACCATGAGACAATGTACAGCAGGTGAGCACTTCAAGAGCCCAATCGACAGCGCCATCTCCCGGACAGCAGCCGTGCCATCCTTCCAACATCACAACAGACGCAGTGCTGGTTCAGTCGCCCGTGTCCAGCTCCAGATCCAACTGCACCCCACTGCTCACTCCGTAGTCACCCAGCGTGATAAAGTCTTTGAACGGCCGTTCGCCCTGCCTCTTGAGCATGATTTCGTGCGGCTGCCGCCCAATATGCGCCGCGACTAACTTTTTGAAGTCGCCGACCGTGTCCGAGGGGAGACACGGGATCGTCGCCTTGGTGCCCAGCCGGTCGTTCACCGTGACGAGAATGTAGGTCATCGGCGTCTTCGTCTTAGCAACAGCAGGTTTGGACGCTGGCTTGGCTTTGCCAGCGCCGTCTTTGGGGGCCGCGGCGTCGCCGCCGCCGCCGATGCCGGTGCCGAACTTCTCTTTGACGCTTGTGCCGCCGAATTTCTCGCTCACTTTCGACGTGTCTGCTCCCTCCCTGCGTTCCCGCTCCCTGTTGCGATCGCTATTTCGTTCCCTGTCGTCCTTGCCTCCGTACCGCCGTGGACGGTAGCTGTCCATATCACGCTGCCTGTATTCCCTCTCGTCGCGGTCCGCAGCGCCTCCACCTGCTCTTGAGCCCCCATCCTTGCTCTTCCATTTGAATGCCTTGCTGAAATCGGACTTGCTCTTCGCATCGCGTCGTGGAGACCGCGACCTTGATCGCCGACTGGCACCACGCGAGTCGGAGTCGTTGCCGTCACGCCTCGGACTTCTTGAGCGTTCACGCCGAGATTCCGGATCGGTGGACCGTCGCGGTGATCGCGAGCGTGATCTTGTGTCGGCCATGGTTGCGATGTGGCTGGCCTTGCGGAAGGGAAACACTCTTGTTGCGGGGACAATTTTCTTCCTAAACTTTGTTCGCAGGAGGGACAAACGTCAAAAGAAACAATTGGGGCCAAGACAAGCTGAGACCATTTTACACCAGTTGGAATAAAAAAGACATCGAGTTCATTTTACGCGACGACATCAAAGACACAATTTGTGAGATCCGTGCCCTGATTGTCATCGCACAAACGTTCGCCTTCCACCTGGTCTACCGAGCGAGTTTTGGAAATTCTCGTTCGTGAACGCACGCTCAATCGCTCAACTGTTGCTTGTATCCCGTTTGCAAACCAAAAAAAGAAGAAAAAAGAAGGAAAAAAAACAAGAAAAAAATTACATCTGTCTCGAAGACGCCAAGGCGCTCCGTTCGCTCTCGCCGCTGTCTTGCGCACGACGCAGGGCCCGCCCTCGAGCCGTCCTTTCTGCGGTTGCTGATGACCATGCACTTTGTCGGTTGAGCTGGTCCTTGCCGTCGCAATCCGTGCCGGGCATCGAGGCGGTGGCGTTTGACGGCACGGATGACTCGAGGGATGCGAGACGCGCACACTTTTCTCCGGAACTTGTCCTCCTCGTCGAGGAGCTCGCCGTCGATGCGACCTTGCGTGGCGCGCATCATCGCCCTGCAGTCCGAGTACGTGGGTCACGAAGGAATCTTTGGCCTCGTGGCAGCCATTCGAGGAGCAGCTTGGGGCCCAAGCATTTCAAAGCTGCAAGTACATGTCAATATGCACCCCCTGTGAATGTGTTATTAAGTTTCAGTCTACATCATTTTCGTTGCCATGATAGTAATAGTGCTAAGTGTCTTTTTTTTTCGAGTTCAGACCTTGATTCGGTACGCCGGCGGCTTGGCCTCACTTGGATTGTCCTGTGTAGCCCTGTACTGTCTTGTCAATCTCGAAAGTCAAGGAAACATTTTACGGGAGATTTCCGGATTGCAACGTTAAGACAAACATATGGAGCTTTCGCCAGACCTTTGCATTGTTTCTGTGACTGCCGGTTCTGGTCCCGATATAAGCTGACGTAAAGTGACCCAGCTGGCTTATGAACACGATGTCGTTCGAGATGCATTATCACAAATGAAGTGCACAGTACTTTACTTGGTTCCAACCTCCTCAAGAAAGGACGGGTGGCAGCCAGCAGCAGGAAATTGACTTAGATACACATATAGTTTATCATTATTTTGATTTATGTACGTTGTTAAGACATATGATCAAAAAGTTTCGTAGCGAGCGTCGTGAGTGTCAGCGTGGTACATCATCCGTCATCATCATCGTCGTCATCATCGATCATTCGTCAGTGCATAAAACGCATGCGTCCAACAAAATCAACACTCAAGGCTCCCAAACACAACACTGATTACAAAAGCCGTTGTCCTCTCTTGAGGACCGGGATGTCACTAAAATATCGGCCGTCCAAACTGCGGAATGGGAAAAAGGGGTCGGGTGGGAAAAAAGTAAAAAAAAAAAAAAAGAGTTCCAGTAAGGGAACAGGCCAACAAAGACAGGATGTGTGTGAGAAAAGCGAGCGCGCGCGTGAACGCTTTCCCGCGCAAAGATCCAGCTTTGCGAACGTGACCCACGATCACAGGCGGCTCATCTCCAAGAGAACAATGCTTTTCTTAGGTGCGATGACGCTGTCGACGGCTCCTTCTTTTGTAGTCTTTTCCCGGGTCGAATTGCCAACCATTTGCTAACGCTGAAGCCGCCACGTTGTGAGGGAGCCGCGAACTGGTACTGGGGCTCCAGAGTCTCCATGATGCGAGGCTCAGGCTCGGCTTCGATGGGCGACCAAACACATGGCACGTCCATGCTCTCCGGCATATACTGAGCTTCCTGGGCTACTGATGAGAGTGGCTTTGCAGCGTATCTCGACTTGCGGAGAGGTTTCAAGGCGTGATCCCAGTCGCCGCTGCGCAATGTGACTTCTTCGAAGTTGAACTCGACAAGACGCTTCTTGTGTCGCGAGATGAAAGACGCAACTTGACTTGAGTCCATGACGGCATTGTTGAGCACCATGTACCTTAGCTTGGGGAAGCGCAATGCTTTGGGCAATGCAGCAGGTTGTCCATCCGTCGTTGACTGAAGGAGGACAGGCTCCTTGTCCAGAGTCAAAGGCGACGGCCCGCTTTGCTTGCCCACCCAAGAGAAGTGAAGGCTGGTCAAGTTCTGGGAGAACGCGCGCAGGTAAGCGTGCAGGATGCGCAGGTGCTCTGTCCTGTCCGGGTCGTCGAAAGGGAAACTAGTCATATGCACGGAGAGCTGTTCGACCTGTGACCAGCGTCGCTGAGAGCTTGGCGTCGATCCAATGCCATGGATGGGTTGAAGGTAAAAGAGTGCAGCCGGATGTATCGATTCGAGCGTCAGGGCTTCGAAGTCGTCTAGCGACGCTCTTTCGATAGCGATCCGAAGCGATATCAGGGCGTAATCTACAACGCTTCGCCGATGAAGCTGAGGTTCTTCTTGACCTGGGCAGCTGATGACAATGTGCCGAATGTTTCGCATGTAAGACAGCGCGCGGATGAACGCCGGAATGTTGGTCGCGGCATGGAACAATGGCGGATATTGGCTGATGAGCATGTTGGTTATCTCCTCCGACCCGTACTTCGCCACGCGAGAGCCGTCCGTAGGCGTGGAAGGCCGTTCAATTTGCGGCACATACGTAAAGCTATGTTGTTCGCCCGTCACAGGATCCAGCAACGGGGGCAAAAACGTCTCACTGGAATGCGGCATGCGGAAGGTAAACTTGAGTGCATGGTGGCCGATCTTCTTGAGCGCGATCATGCGCCGGGTTTTGGTGAACGAGGTGGGCTTAAAATGGACAGACAGCTCCTTGAAGAGGAACGGCGCAGTTTTTGCTGCGAAGTCATGGCAGACGAGGCGTGCTTCGCGAAGGGTGGGCCTGTCGCAACGCTTCAGGAATGCTTCTCTGCAGTCTTCCGAGTGCCAAAAACGCAAGAAGGCCTGATTACTGGATAGCACCAGGTTGCATACTGAGCTGTTGGAGCGGGCTAGATTTGATAATCAGAAGTCCGTTAGCCATTACGGTCCAAGACTTGTGCAAAGGCAATTTTCTGGCTTTTGGGCGCATTTCTTACATCGGCCGCTCACAAACGAAGCGCTGCTGTCGATTTCACCAAACAGCAGGTTGCGCGATGGGTGGCTGTCGATACTGGTGGTACTACCTTCTCCAGACCCGGCTCGCCGCAAGGACGGTCGGTCCGGCAGGTCCATCGCAGTGGCAAGTGATTTTTCGCTGATGATCAGGTACGAAGGAATGCACAGATCGATGGGGCGGGCAAAATGCAGGCTGCGCAAGCAAGAGAGTTGGATAATCGCGATCGCGGCGGAGCAAGCTGACGACGCAGACGTGGACGGTGGAAGAGCAGGAAAGAAAGGTGAGGGTCTCTCAATGCGGATCACGGATCATAACGGCAGCGCGATCGAGCCTTTTCACGGACGGGGCAGTCCATTGTGCAACGGGAGTTGCACATCCCAAGGTTCGAGCCAACGAGTCGAGCGAGAGAGGGGCCATCGCATGCAGGTGTGAGTCAACGACGGGTTCGCCAGGACGACGGGCTCGAGAGGAGGCAGGACCATGCCTGGAGCAACGGGGCAGTGATGGGCAAGAAAATCACGACCATAACGCGGTGTCGCGGTCGTCGGCGCGGTCGCGAGTTAAGTAGACAGAGGCGCTGTGCTGCCTGAATGGCGAGTATGACTGTGCTCCAAGAGGTGATGCACGGGCGCGGCCAATGGAAAGTGAGCAGACGCCTGACCGGCTGCAGGCGCTGCATGAGAGCTGCATGACGCCGGCGCTGGCGGCCGGGGCTTGTGCGGCATTTTCACGCGTCCGGACGCGTCCTGTGGATGAGCAGCACCTCGACCGCGGCAGACTGGCATGTTTCGAAGCTGGGAGTCTTTGCCGGAGACGCTGCTTTGCGCGCGACACCCATTGGACATGCTCGTGGTTTCATGTGCGGCCCGAGACGTTTCGCGGGGTAAAGCGTGCGGCCCAATGTTTCGTTTCAAGCTGGCGAAACGAAAGCGTAAGCGGGAGAAGACTGCTTGCTCGGACTCGATTCCGTCAAGCCATCATCCTGGGGTGCAGCGCAGGCGGCGCATCGTGAACGACTGGTCTTCTTTGGCCGCGGAAACGGCCTTTGTCGGTTGCAAAGGCAGAGAGCCAAGACCCGACGCGTGAAAAAATGAGGGCGAGTTCCAGGCTGATGGAAGCTTCCCAAGACTGACTGTCACAGCTCGTGGGGCCTATACGAAGCGAACGAAGACATTCTTCGCGCCGGGCACACAGGCTCCGGAAGGCAGAAAGAGAGCATGCAAGCATGCAGAATAGCAAAAGATGGAAGAGAAGAAGGGGATCGACGTGGGCAAGTAAGAACACAGACGTGACACGTGGTGGAGGAACACAAGTGATGGTCGAGGCTCAAAGGACTGCAAACTCGCTGCGCGCGCACCAAGCGCGAATGAGAGCAGAGAGGCACACACAAGGTGGCTTCTAGTGCAGAATACAGAGGCACCGGGTACCAGATGCTGTTTGACGTCGGGCTGCGACGATGGAAGCGCCGAGGGAGGACTGCTTTGCTTACAGTCAGCGTCGTGGAACTGGGAGAGCCCATCACCGGAAGCGGATGGAGTTTGAACGGGACGACCAAGGACGTCGGTCCCATCCAATACTCGATCGCACATGTCGGCTGTTCCATGTGCAAGTGTCGTTCACGTTCGGCTTCTGCTCGTGACGGTTGCAGGGCCGCTTTGCGCTTGGTTCACGACCTCACGTTGTTTGCTCTTTGCTCCCCGACCCGTAGTTCTACACGTGCAAAGAGATGTTCGACCCGAAAGCAGACGGATAGCCGCCGCAGCGGAGGCAAATAGCTGGCGACCACGGAAAGACTGGAACCTGACTGAGCACGACTGACTGTGCCGTGCTCACTCCCGAGCGACGGTGTCGTAATCAGGTCAAAATTCTAGTCGGGATCGAATCAAGCCTAGTTCAGGGAAACGGAGCGCCCCTGGGGCGATCACTCACGGCAATGTTTGTCAATACGATAGAGCGAGATGGGCAGAAAGGGAGAACTTTGCCATCCCATCATCTCGCCAGCACCGACACTGCCGGAGCATGAGCCAAGGCAGGACGAAGGCAAATGCCAGGATGGGGCCACGCAAGGCAGCGACAGGGCAGGGGCATCGTATCGTGAGGCGGCGAACAAGGGCGGGCGGGTGGAGTAGTGCAGATTCACAATGCACCACCCACTGGGGAACAGAGATCGATCATCGCACCAGCACAGCAGCCGTGGCATGATTGTTTTGTGCAAGCTTCGTCACAGAAGCAGTTCCGCTTGGCAGTCGTTGAACACGAGACGGCCCGCCAGCCAGCGCACCGTCAAGACCGCAGGACGACGTAGGAGAAGAAGCACAGAGCGACGGAATGGATGACGGTAATGAAGATGACCATGATCGTGATAAGCACTGTGGGAGACAAGGAACAAGGAGCAAGGGAAAAAAAAAAGAGGAAAAGACAAGAAATCCAGAATAACCGAACAGATGATGCGACAAAATACAGTGGGTACGGTGGCTGAGGGACATGGCAATCTGGCACAAAAGGCCAGGACGTGGTGAGTCTAGATCTCGACGCGCACCAGGAGCACACGCTTGCCGAGCCCGCCACGGCCAGGGGCCCCCCCCTCTTCTGCCCCCCCAAAGTGCAGCGCGTGCCCCCAGTGTGCGGGCGGCTCTCGGTCTATCCCCCAACTCGACTAGCCCATCACAGTTGGGCTCCACTTTGGTGCTCGACACACTGGCATTCCGCTCCATTCGCATGGCCTGACTTTCTCTTCCGTCGACGCTGTTGCAAGCACGCCAGATTGCATTGAGCGAATGCCGACGAGAGTGAATGAGGTGACTGCGATGGCCGAGCGTTGTTGCACGGGAGCAACACGAAGCAATCGAGTTGCGGGGAGAAAGTGCAGCTGCAAAGAGCAGCCGGCGCCGTCAGCGTCGCGGCGATGGTAGAGAGAGGAGGAGAAGCCCCGTAAGCGGTTAGAGGGCTGCGCAGCGGCAGTCGGGTACCGTACGGACTGCAGAGCAAAGAGGCGGCAGCAGGAGAACAGCGAACACACGACGGCCGCGCTCGCAGCCGTGGCTCTGGACGCCCGGCAAAACTCTCTTTCGCCATCTCCTCCCACTGCTACGCCCGTTATTTCCACGCTCGCTTCTTTGTGTCGACCAAGCGTCGACCCTCCACTCTCCTGTCGGCCGGGTCCTCTGCTGGTCCATCAGCCGGCCTCTTCCTTTCTTTCCACGCCGTTGCGCTTGTCGATCTCTGTCCACCGAGCAAGCCATTCGGGGCGCTCCCGTGTTTGGAGTTGCCTCCAAAGCCAACAGCCCACGCCCGCGAGCACTAAACACACACCCAGCTCAGCCCCATTCCCTCTCCTCCTCCAGTCGACCTCGAGTGTCCCTTTCAGCGCCGCGCCCGGTAGAAACGAGAACCTCGCCCAATTACGCTCGAGGCGACCCGTCAGACTCCAATTCTCGCCTTTGCACACCGTCGTCGCTTTCGGCATCACTGTGGACGCTTTCGCATGGTGTCCCCACCCAGAAAAGGAATGGAAACGAGGGTCATTGCGGTAGCGGACCTGTATGCCTTCGGCTGCTGAAGATCACTGCCATCCCGGAACGACGCCGCCTTCACCACAACATCCTCCTCCACCTCCGCCTGCCGACAATCCTGCTGTATCTTCGGACTGGAGTGCCAGCACCGCCGTATCAGCGCAGGGAGGCCGCGCCAGGCCATTCACCATGCGCATAGGCATTCGCGTGCAACTGGGCCTGCTGGTGCTTTTCGCCGCGCTCATCGGCCTCGCGGTCGTGACTTTGGCAACATGGGTAAGGCTCAATCACTTCCTCTCTTCATGGCTCACATCCCGTTTGTTACTGTCGTCAACATTGTCGTGAGTTTTTATAAGGAACGAGTGTAGATATACAACCTCGCACGTCCTCACAGTTTCGATTTCGTACAGGACGGAGAGCTAACTGGAATCGCGATTTCGCCTCTAGTTCACGAATTATGACTTCGTGATTCAGATCAGGTACGTCGGTTCAATTACTGCCATTTGCTGACAATGCTCTTGTTTGCGCTAACCCAGGCTCGCTCATCAGGTCCTCGCGCCTTAGCCTGACCGCATCCCTCAAGGCGGCCCAGATCGGCACCGCCGTATCACTGATCCAGAGCAGCGTCTCGTCCATCTCTACGCGCATTCTGATCCAAAGCGCCATCATGCGGTACAACACGCAGGGCAACAACACGGCAGCGAACTGGCAGCGCGCCATGTCAGATTTTTCCGCCGCTCTCAACGGCGCTAGCACGCTCGGCATACTCTTGCAGGCGAAAGTATTCGCTCGCAGTGACACCGGCACCGGCAACAACACGCTCGTCGAGGTCACCGGTCAAGGTCTCAGCGGTGCGATTATGCTACCATACACGTACCCGAACGGCTCTCCCGTATATTTGGGCGATGACAACATCACCCAGTACAGCTATCCACCAAATCTGTACCCGAATCTGACGTTCAGCGAGGTCCCCGTCAACGACACGTTCAGCCACTACTATGCCCACTATGACGGCTTGACCCTCGACTGGAAGAGCCAACTGATGATCGGTCCTTGGGCGCTCAACGAGAGCTACGCGCTAGCCTCCTTAACCCTTCCTGTTATCAACAACACGTCGTCGCCAGACGACGTCTTGGCCTGGATGACCGTAGTCGTTGATTCTCGCATGATCACGGATCCACTTTCCGCCGACGAAGGACTAGACACGACAGGCGTCGCGTTACTCGTGGGACCTGCGAATGCCACGAACAGGCTTCCGAACGGAGTGCTGAACGCAGGAGACGACGCACCCAACGACGTGCGTGTTCACTACGTGGTACCTCCGAACAACACTCTGCATCGCCATAACCCCGCCGAGGTGGATCCGTCGACGTACAACTTCAGCTACAACGATTATCCTGCTGTGAAGGCGGCTTGGACGATGCCGCCAGCCAAAGCCAATGGCGCCGGCGCCATGCTGTCGACGCACAACGAAAATGGATTTTCGATCGGTGTAGGCTATGCTCAGGTGCCGGCTGATGGGCTAGTCAATTGGCTTCTTCTCGTCGAGCAGGCCCACGAGGAAGTGTACCAGCCAATCACTCACCTGCGCAACGTTCTTCTCGCGTGCGTATTTGGCACGGCCGGCTTCGTGGCACTCATGGTCATGCCAATCGCACACTACGGCTCCGCACCTATCCGACGGCTGCGCGACGCGACTAGGAACTCGGTTGCCCCACCAGGCTATCTCGATGACAGCGACCGACTGGTCTCTCCTGGGGACGGGCCATCTGACGATAATGAACTCGCACGCAAGGAGGGCTTCTTTGCTGCCGTCTCGCGCTGGAGGAACGGCACGCAGTCATCCACCACCAAGGAAGAAGAGCGGCGGAGGCGCCAGTTTAAGATTCCAGCTAAAGTCAAGGATAGAAAACATTTCATTCACGACGAGCTGACGGACCTGACAAAAACATTCAACGAGATGTCGGATGAGCTGATGGTCAACTACGAACGGTTGGAGGAGCGCGTGCAGCAACGCACGATCGAGCTCGAGGAGAGCAAGCAGGCGGCGGAGGCTGCCAACGAGGCCAAGACGCTGTTCGTAGCCAACATATCGCACGAGCTGAAGACGCCGCTAAATGGCATCCTCGGTATCGCACAAACGTCACAGGTTGAGACGAGCCTAGCGGTGCTGAAGCGTGACATGCGCATGATTTACAACCAGGGCGATCTGCTGACCAAGCTGATCCAGGACCTGCTCCTGTTTAGCAAGAACCAGGTCGACCATTCGATCGGTCTTGAAGAATGCGAGTTTCGCGTCCGCGACATCACGTCCCAGGTCCTCTCCACGTTCCACCTTCAAGCACACGACGGCGGCATTAACCTTGCGCTCGATTACGAGGGTCCTCACGACTCGCCAACTGCGGAGAGTAGCGGCGTGGGCGATCGCAAGGAGTACGGTCCGTTTGGTACGGGCAGAGTGAAGGACATGGTGCTCTGGGGCGACCGGACGCGCCTTCTCCAGGTCATTAACAACCTAACGTCAAATGCGCTCAAGTTCACGCCAATGGGTGGCACCGTGCGCATTGTTGTGCGTTGCATTGGCGATGACGGAATGCACGATATGAGCCGCAAAACTTCGGTCAGATCGAAGCAGAACTCAATCTCAAAGGTGTCGATAAGCAAGAACTCGGGCCGCAACGCGCGCCCCTTAATCAACTTTCCGTCAAATGTGTCGGAGAAGTCGTCGGAGAACGCTTCGTCTAGCAAGATCAACACCGCGATCGAAATCAATGCGCTAGACAGGCACACGCCGACCAGGGATCGTACATCTTCGCCTCCATTAGGCTCACGCGAGATGCTGTTCGAATGGGAGGTGCAGGACACAGGGCCAGGCATGCCGCTCCACGTCCAGGAAAAGGTGTTCGAGCCATTCTTCCAGGGCGATATGGCACTCAGCAAGAAGTTCCAAGGCACAGGCCTGGGGCTTAGCATCTGCGCCCAGCTGGCCAAGCTTATGGGCGGGTCGATGCTGCTTCGGTCAGAGGAAGGCAAGGGTAGCACATTCACGCTGCGCATACCGCTTAAGCACATAGGCAGCCGTGCAGACTCAACGGCCTCGTCGCAAGGCACCAATTCTGTTCGGTACAACTCTCCCCGCAACTCCATCTCGGGCGACGTCACTGGTCACGACGCTCGGGGTGATGGCATCGGCCCGCTCGAGACGCGCAGCACCCGCTCGCTGTCCCAATCATCGCGAATATACGAAAGCAGCACCAAAGCCGCACCTTTCACGCTGTCCGGCTCCAGCTCGCCTCCCGCTGCAAGCAAGTCGCCCGTGGCGGGTAGGTCGGCTAACGCCGTAAGCGGTGCCGACAAGACCACTGATCCCAACCAAAATCCAGAGAGTCCTGGTGAGGACGCGCGTTCGCTCAAGGTGCTCGTCGCTGAGGATAACAAGACAAATCAAATTGTGGTGACGCGGTTGCTCAAGATGGAGAAGATTACCGATGTGACGGTCGCTGAGGATGGCGATCTGGCCCAAAGCATGGTCATCGAGTCCATGTCGCGAGGCGACAATTTCGACCTCATCTTCATGGACGTTCAAATGCCGAATATGGATGGGCTTGAGGCCACGAGGCTCATTCGCCAGGCAGGATACAAAGGGCCAATCGTGGCGCTCTCAGCCTACTCGGACGAGGCTAACGTCAAAGTGAGTTCCGTCCCCTTACCATTCTCACCATACCGGACTAGGTGACTGACTTTATGCAACAGAGCTGCCACGAAGCAGGCATGGATGACTTTGTCTCGAAGCCAATTCAGCTGCCCCGTCTAAAGCTTGTCCTTAAGACGTTCTGCCCCACCGAGTACATGTGATTCGACAGGCGCATAACACAACCACAATGACTGCGCCCATCAATGATGGCACACGTTCAAAGCACCACTGCTTTTCGAGCATGTCGAGCACGTCCCTCCATTTTTCTGTATTCAAATTCGTACGGCACACGCTGGCATAACGATTGCTATGCGTCGGCTCTTGACGTTACGAGATACCCTTACGTCTTCATCTAATACTTCTCTTGCTTTTCTGCGAATATGTGGGAATCATTTTGTTGTGGGGAAAGAAACAAAAAGCATTTGAGCGACGGCGTTATCTTTCTTCACCTATCTTACTGGTTTTTTTTTTTTTTTTTTTTTTTGCGTTTTCCACATGGACAGATATACTCATGTGCATACATGCTTGGAACGCATATGGCGGCTGAATTCTAGGCCCCCCCCCCCCCTCCTTTTCGTCTGTTTCGAAGGGTAAGGACGGTTGAAATGAAAGAGATCTGGGTGCAAAATTTGGGCAGGTTCAAAAAGACCACAGAGGATGAAAATGTGCGCGGAAGGGTAACCCGAATTTCCGTCATCACCATTAATGCTCCAGTTTGCAAAATGCGTATACAAAGCACGCGGAGCCGGCGTTTTATTTTCTTTGGCTTTTCACACTTCAATTGGAATATACGGCGCGGCACTCATGAGATCTATATTCTACATGTACATAGAGAGATAGCTTTTGGCAACACGATGAAGGCGACTAATGCCCCGGTGGACGGTCAGTCGGAGGCAAAGAAAAGATGTATGCGCAAATAAGATGACGACATTTGTCTACACTGGTACACGTTGAAGATGTTACCTATCTTATGTGACCCTCTTTCGCCTTTTTTTTTTCTCCCATCTCTCTCTTCCAAACGTGGAACGCCAAACCTGCTTGTTGAAAAAGGCTCTTTCCTGCCACACGCCGCGCTTTCTTTTCGTTCTTTTTCAGGCCGTAATCATCATTGTCGTTGCTGTAGTCAATATTGGTGCACTTCTTTTTACTGCTACTGTACGAGCGGGAAAGAAAGTCGAGTTCGAACGCTGAAGCCGAGTCTATTGCGCTTCCTCGTCGTCGACCTCGAAGTTCTCGTCGGCGCCGTATTCGTCCACGACCCACTGACAGAACTGCTCCCACGACTTGATCCACAGCTTCAGCCTCTCGGCCCGAACGCCTTTGCCGGCGGCGCCGAGCTTGATCTGCAGCAGCCACTCCTTCTGGGTGCAGTCTTCGAAGGCGGCCCAACGGACGGAGTTCTCAGCGAGGGAGCCCAGGCCGGCGAGGCCGAGGTTCTCCCAGCCCTGGAGGGCCTGCCAGTAGTCGTGGGAGACGCCGGTGGTGCCCTGGCCGAGGATGGCCGGGTCGTCGTTGCACAGGGCGACGGGCACGCCGCGGGCGAGCAGGGCCGGCAGCGGGTGGGCGAGGATGGAGCTGGTCAGGCGCAGGACCTCGTTGCTGACGGGGCAGCTCTCGACCAGGATGCGCTTCTCCTTGACCATGTCGATCAGCAGCGGGTGCTTGAAGAGCGAGAAGCCGTGCCCGATGCGGCGCGTGTTCAGCAGCACGGCGTCGAACAGGTTCTCGTCCGTGGCGTCGCCGTCGCCGAGCGTCTCGCCCGCGTGGAAGAAGAAGGGTATCTCCACGCCCTCTTCGACGCACCGCTTTTTGAACCAGAAGATCTCCGGCACCAGGTCCGCCAGCGGCCGTCCCAGGTCTTCTTGGCCCACGAAGTCGAAGCCGGCGATGACGTGCGGTAGGGCCTTCTTGACCGCGATACACTGCTTCATGGCTGTCTCCGCCCGCTCGTTAGTCAAAAAAAAAAAAAAAAAAAAAATAGTAATATGAATAATTTTTATTTCTTAAAAAAAGTCCGAGCCGTGCGTCCTTTCCATCTTTCTTTTGCGGCCCATGGGTACGGGTCAGAGCTTACAGTTGATGATGTCGCGCTTGTCGAATATCCTCGCCGTCGTCCATATCATGCGCATGCCCCAGAACTCGGCGCCCTCCGGGCTGCTCTTGTACTGCTCGATCACGTCGTCGAACTCGCGCAGCTTCCTGATGAAGTACTCGTCGTCGGTCGTCTTGTCCGGTCGGTAGAAGAGCGCCCGCACGTCCGCCCACAGCACGTTGTCCGCGTGCAGCTGCTCGCATAGCCGCCGCACGTACTGTGGGAAGATCTCGTCGATGTATATGAGCGTCCTCACGATGCCGAACGTGGAGAGGAACTTGACCCAGATCTGGTTGATGCCGTGGTGGTGCGAGATGGACTCCTCGGGCGTGATGGTGCAGCGTGACTGCACCCAGGCGACGAAGCCCGACCGGCCTCCCAGCGGGAACGTTTCGGCCGCCGTCTCGAGGGGCACGAATGTGTCGGGCTGGTACGACGACGACCAGATCGAGGCGGCTTCGGCGGGCAGGGTCGCCGGCTTTCCAAACTCGAACGGAGCCTTCAGCCGCGCTTCCGGACTGTCCAGGCTGGTCGCGCACTTGATGCCCACACCTTTCAGCTCGAAGGCGCGCTCGAGGATCCACTCGACCTCGATCATGGCCTCGAAGTGACAGTGCAGGAGCGCGCCCTTTGGCATCCGCCGGACGATCCTCCACAGCTTGCTCTTCTCCATCCGGTCCTTGGCAAGCGAGAACATCATGCCCGGGTACACGTCGCCCGCGTGCGTCGTCCTGATCAGGTCGTCCTCGTACTCGCGCGTCCACAGCGTCTGCGCTTCGTCGAAGCGGATCTGGTCCACGATGGAGCATGCCTCAAACGCCACGCCCGACAGGTTCTCCCGAAAGAAGCGATCTGCAGCGCCCACATGGTCACCGGTCAGAATCTCAATGCGCTCTGCGTGTGGGTGCGAGGGTTACCGACCGCTTCTCTGCTTCTTCTCCTGCTCTACGAGCGCGTCTCGACCGTTTAGATACTGTTGGATGAAGGGGTCGCTGTGACGCGGTACGCCCTCCGTCTCGTGCCATACGTCATCGTCGTCGAGCTGAATTCGCTCCATGTCCTGCCCGACGTGCTGCAAGTCCTTCTCGGTGTCTGCCATGTTTGCGATCTCGCTCCAGGATCAGAACGACGTTGCTTTCATCACGAAGTGGCTCTGCAGCTGTGTTGCCAACGGCGTGCGTGCGCGTGTGCATCGAGACTGCGGAACGATCAGCCAGCCTACGGTACCATTTGCTTGGCAAACGATGTAACCTGCCCGAAAGCTCAACAACTAATGTCGAGCAAGCAACGCAAGCCATTCTTGATCTGCAAACCATCGCAGCGGCACAAGAGTTTTGATCGCTAACCAATCGCTCGCTATCAAGAATTCGATTTCGTCTATGCTATGGGCTACAAGAAGACACGCGCACGTTCGGATCAGCTGGATTCTACAACGACGTCGAGATTGCATGTGGTAAGAACAAAGTTGAGATCCACCCGCTTTCGCAAAGAAATGTCGCTTGACAGTGTTAGAACTAAACTAGAACGCCGTTTCCCATGATGCATGTGAAACCATTCCCCTACTCGCCATCATTACTATCATTCCTTATTGCACGAAAATATGCCCTTCATCACAAATACAATTAGGTGAAGTCAACCCTGGTACCACGCTGTTCCCTAGCAGCGGCTTCAAGACGCGCACGTTCCGCTCGCCTTCGACGTCTGTTGCTCTCAGCTCTGGAATCCACATTGCTTGGCCCGCTTCCATACACGCTACCCGGGCTGCCGCCCATATTGCTTCCCGATGCTGGGATTGGGGGTGGCGGTGGTATATCGCTCGGCACAGGGCTCGTGAAGGGCTGAGATGGCGGCGGTGGGTGCTGCACCGAAGGAGCAACCGAAGGAGGCCCTGTTAGAGGTCCGGAGACCGGCTGCGGTGGCGGCGGGACATTGTGTTGCTGCTCGCCTGCCGCAATGGCCTCAGCTCTCATCTGGGCCGCTTGTTGCGCTTCCATTCTCTCTACCCTTCTCCAATGTTCGTCTCCAGACGCTCCAGCACCGCCAACCGAGCTTATGCTCCCTGATCTAGCCGGCCGTCCCTGCCTCCTTGCACGTTCCGCCGCACGTTCATTTGGATCGAGTCTACGCAACGTCACACGTCTTCCGTCGTTATGCATCTTCACTTGCACGGCTGCCTGCGGCGAATGCATGCTAGACGCAGCTGAGCTGTCACGCCTTCGGCTCGAATTCCTCTCGTAAGCTCCCGCAGCTGCGCCAACTGCTGCTCCCGCAAGACCCGCTGCGGCTGCACTTTCTGCCGTGCGATGACGGTGGTGTCGTCCTCCACTCGGCGATGTGTATGCTTCTGAGCCCGATGAATCACTTCGAATCATGGTTGCCGGCATGGGTGGTGGTGGAGGGAACCCGCTTCCAGCGTTTGCTGCCGTGTTCGCCGCCGTGACCTCCGGCGTAGTCGGTCCGTGAGAATGGCCCATGCTTTGCAAAGAGAGTTCTGGATTGCTTCCTCTCAGAGGAGATATCTCGCTCTCGGTTATTGAGCTGTGTCTCCGATGTGGTGGAGGTCGAGGGACGCCGTCACCAGTATATCGTCGTCGAGAGCTGCTGAGCCGCGCGAGGCGTTCTTCCTCGCGATCTCTTCGACGCATCTCCTCAATCCTACGTTGTTCTTTGGCGTCTTTCCTCTGATTCCACTTGTGTCTGAGGTAACCAGCAACCCCGAGTGCGGCGATACCGTCTCGCAAAGTGTGCGTGTCGCGTTTTGCCTTGCCTGGGCTATCCAGATGACTTTCTTCCCAAGTATCATAGGAATGGATCGAGCCACCGGATGGTCTCGTATCCGAGCGTCCGTGACTGGAACGTCTTGAATGTCTTGAAGGAGTCACTGCTGCTGCTGCACCTGCAGCCGCAGCGGCAGGAAGTGCTGCCATGCCATGCCCGGGCCTTGTAGGTGTGTGCGGTCCATGTCCTTCTTCAACACGGCTAAAATCTGTTTCTGTGACGCTGTGGGCTCCCCCCAGTGGACGATGCGGATAATCCGACACCGAAGATCCTTCGTCTTCGTCCCGACGTCCTCTAAAAAGCTTTCGAGCTAATGCAATCGCGCCGCCGACAGCACCTGCTGCGAGAAGACGATCCCGCCAAGTATGATCTTTGCGGCCTTGCTGAGAGTATTTTTCGCTGACATATGAGCCCGAATCACCTGATGAGCTGTGATCTGTTCTGGTGCGGCTATGACTACGACTTCTACTCCGTCTTCGTCTCGCAAGAGCTGCAAGCAAGCCGGCCGCTCCAGCGCCCGCGGCTATTTTTCCGAGCCTTCCATGCCGATGTTCCGTCTCGGGAGTCGCATCAGTTCGAGATCCGGAGACGTAAGTTCCTCGGTCGTCTATGATTGTGGTTTGCTGGAAATGATACGACAAGATAAACCACGCAGCTAATAGTATGAAGCCCCAAACAGCGTACAATATGAACAGCGATTTTGGTGAACCGTATAGAGTTAGGCCAAGAGCGATCTGAGCAATGCCTAGCAATGCAATGGCTCGTCCGAGCCACTGATGAAGCTGGTACTGTTAGAAAAGGGCGCCCTACTCATGCCGATGACATACCATAAGCTTAATCGGTATCTTGTACCTTATCTTTCTCTTTTCCCTATGGTGTACCCACCCACCGAACAGGATCTGGAAAATGACCATGACATAGATGGCCAGGCCTATTCCATGATGTGGATTGGTCAAGCTTCTCTGTGGGCCGACTGCGAACCAGCCCAGGACAAAAATGACCGTCACGAAGAAGAAGACCAGTATCTGCGTCCATATGTGCAGTCGAAGCGCAAGACTTGGATTCCGATGGTAAAATCGCGCAACAAAAATGGCAAAGGGTATCATGAACAGGAACGTCATCGCAGCCAGTATTCCATGTGCAGCTATGAGATTGTGATATTCAACAAGTGTCGAGAAGCGATTTCTCATGCCTGTGACGAGCATCAGCACCTCATCTCCGGTCAGTTGAAGAGACGCTGTCTACAACACTTACCGTTGTACTGCATAGTTGCGAAGTTCAGGCCCATCAGATTCGGCAGCAAGAATGTGTCCTTACTGGCATCCCATGTCCCGTCTCCCACGTGCAGTGTGTTCGAATCGTAAGTACTGCTGCCAGGAGCAGCAAGCCCGTTGGTAGCCATCGTTGCCGACCAGCCGCTTGGCTCTGTTTACTGATACTGGTGAGCAACGTGTACGTCTCAGATTTGGATTCTAGCGGCGTAAAACGCCATCGCGATGATCTGGGCCCTTTCCAAACCGGTCTTTGCGCGGTCAACGTGCGTGACTGCGAAGGATGCGAAGACAAAGCGAAGCGGTTGCGAGCGGGCGTCAGTGTCCGGTCGTTTTGTCGCAAGGGTTGGATTTGCCTGAATTTGCCTTGAACGGCTGTCGATGGATAGCGGATAGGGATTATCTGAGGCAAACTGTCTGAACAGAGACGTCTTTAAGGTACCAGGAATTTTTTCCTGAAGATCTGGGACGGGTGTAGCTGTCGTGGATCCACCCAAGCTGGTGTTCGTTGGTGCGGGGGCTCTTTGTTACCATAGGCCGAGCACTGAGCACCCCCGTTGACCTAGCAACGAACAACCCGGAACCGCTACGAGATTCAGCTGGTGTCTCAACATCGTGCATATTAGGGCATGCGCACATGCAAGAAAGGAAGAAGAAAAAAAAGGCTCGATAGAGCTTGAGCTGTACAGGTCTAGAAATGAGGTGAGCTATGTGCTGTGTATCTGATGGCTTACAATGTAGATTTCATGAGAATACAGTGACGCACAACGCGGATTGAATGATTCAAAAATCACGTGCGTCCCAAGTCGAGCCTGTTTGTCACTTCGGGACGAGTCGGCCGTCGGTCGAGGGGCAAATTCAGCTTGTGTTGAGATGATGCAAGTACAAAACTCGGCCTCGACGTTGGCCAATTTCCCATGGATTTGCTGAATGCTGTTTCGAGAAAAACGTGACTTCGACATCAAAAGCTTCGCAGAAGTGCTTTTCCATGGAACCGCATCTCACGTACCACCAAACGAAGATTCCCCAACGAAGGACCACGTGGGCGCCAGTTTGCACCCGTGTACCCATGGCCGCAAACCCACGAATCTCGTTAGTAATCTAGCAGTCGTGTAACAGAGGGTTTCGCAAAGAGTTCTTTGCTAACACCAAACCTTTCTCTGCTGCAAACTGGAGCTGAAGCATGAGTGCCGTCTCTGTTGACATCGCCGTTCTGCAACATCTTGCTTTATCCGCCCTGTGATCTCGCCTGTCCTACTTCCAAGTGTCTACCTGTTGTCAATCCAATGCCACCGTTGCAACTTGATCCAATGCCCTCATGCCAAGAGCATGTGAAGAGCAGGAGAGCGAGTGAGAGTACGCCTGTGTATTGTAGCATTTACATCACTGGGCAGAAAGTTTAACGTAATCAACCACCTAGTGGACCACACCACCTAGTGGACCACCGATCTCGCCTCTATCTCGTCTTCGCCTTCAACAGCAAGCTACCGCGTCAATTAATTGTTCTTATTTACAGCTAATTGATGAGCCTCATAGTCAGGGCACTTTGTTATCTTGTGTTCGAGCGAGCAGCACCAGCTGCACCTCGGTGGCGCTCGTTTCCGCTACTCAGATGCCTCAGCTTGAACCGCCTCCGCTAACTCCTTTTGCTGATGATTAGCCAATTCAAGCGCCTCTGCCGCTGTAAATATGCCTCCTTTAGCTAGATAAGACCTTTTCTGAGCTCGCTTCCGCCGTTATCTAGCATTCTCGGCAGCGAGCCTCTCATTCTCACTCGCTAGAAGAACAACACTATACATAGCCATCTCGCAGCCTTTGACTAACTGCGCTAGCGCTCGATTAGATGGCGATAGCAGGCTCTGAGAGCAACATTTAAGATAGCTTTTAAGTAGCTTGGTTTGAGCCTGTAGCTGTAGTATATTATATAGTGTCTCCGCCACTACCACCAGGTTAACTACTGGTGGAAGCGGAGGAGTTGGTGTTCAGAACTGTGATTAAAGCTGGCTAAGTACGCGATCTGGGTTAAAGGGAATAAGCCCAGTAGCAGCAAAGCCACTACTAGCAGTCCTAGAGGTGATCGCCTCTGCCCTCGCCACCTGATATATCTGTAAGAAGTTGAGCTTATTGATGTGGTTAACACCGAGGCCCATCTTCTGCTCCACAAGCCTACCATAGGCACTCTTAAGCACTGAGAAACAGGCAACATCGAGCGGCTGCAACAGGTGCGATGAATGCGCCGGCATGTAAAGGACGACAATGCTATTATCAAGGCAGTACCGGTCAAATTCAGGCGAGACATGGCTGCCATGGCCGTCAAGAATAAGTAGGTGATAGCGGCCGCGAGTGCAAGACTGAGTATGCTTATCAAATACGTGCTCTAGCCAGTGCAGGCTAATTACATTATTCGTCCACCCGTTCTCACTAACAGCGACAATCCAATCAAGCGGGAGCGCGCCATTCTTGTACCAGGCCCTCTGGTGCATCACTGCCTCGAGGATGACGAGCGGTGGCGCTGCAGAGCCGTGTATTCCGATTGTTTCAATGATTGTTACCCACTCTCGGTTCCCAGGCTAAATGCTCCTAGGCCTTCCAGCTCTATCGGCACCGGTGATGACCTTTGCAGTGCTGATAACACCCATCTGAAAGCCGGTTTCGTCAAAGTTATATATATCGTTCTCGTCAATGCCGTACTCCGCTATCATTGTCTCCACACTCTTAAACCAGGCCTTAAGAAGCTCAGGGCTCTCACATTCGCTTCTTTGGTAGTCATACTTCCAATTATACGCCGCCTTGATCGAGCGGTGGCGGCTAATAAACCTGTATACCCAGTTCTTGCCGAGTGCCGCCTCCGCTGCATGCTCCTTCAGCAAAAGCATTGCCATCTGCCGGATAACAGCCTGACGCGGTGGCATACCGCGTCGATCCATTGAGAGAATCCATTCAACTAGGCTAGCCTCCTCATTACCGCTAAGAACGCGGCTGATCGCGTCGGAACCGCGTTACAGAGGCACGCCTCGGAGGCGGCGAAGGAGGGTGTTTCAAGCGACGTCGAAGGCCTTTGCGGCGGCCAAGGGTGATTCGAATTCGCCTCGCCGATAGGCCTTAATAGCAAGCTCAAGTCTGCCAGCTCGATAGAGCGATTCCTGGCGTGCGTCGGTGGCCATTGGCTGTTGAAGATGAAGACGAGATGGAGGCGAGATCGGTGGTCCACTAGGTGGTGTGGTCCACTAGGTGGTTGATTACGTTATATCCTTGAAGTTTACTAAAAACACAACTATGCTCTAGAGGAAACGACTGTTAACTAGATCGCAAGGCAAGGAAATAGTTTCCGAGCGAGATCCGTAACGTTTCGTTTGAATGCGATCGTGTATCTATCGATCTAGACCTAGATTTTGATGATTAACCATTTTGTGACCTGCATTGTCGGAGTTACAGAAAGATGGTTGCTTGCTCGTCGCTTGGAGCGCGTAGCCTAAAGATAGGCTAGGGAGATTAAAACCATACGTGCCGGCATCCGAACGATATCAAAAGCAAGGTGCATAATGCAATTGGCGGCGGGCGACGCCTCACCCACGATCTTCAGGACTACAACGGATCTCCATCCGGAGTAGTGGGAAGACGCCCGCTACGACCTTTTGTTTCTGGGTCAGCGTCTCCGCGATTATGAAACAACGATTCGGAGATTCACGCGACCGCTTAGAGAAATTCAATCTCATGAATGGCTGGCAGTGAGGAAGGGTCCGTCGGGTCGGAAGATGCAAGTGACGACAGCTGTCGTTGGCTGAAGACCATGTGCCAAAATGTGCATTAGCTCCGGAGACGACAGCTCAGGCGCTGGGCCCTGCGAGTGATCTGGCATGGAACCTGGAACTTGATGAATACCACGCGCAGTTCGGGATGCCAAATCCGTAAGGATACGGTGCATCCACACAGACTGCAGCGCTCTGTCAGACTCTTTCAGCACACAAACCGAAGTGACAAGGCCCTGGAACCCAAAAAAAAAAAAAAAAAAAAAAAAAAATAGTTAAAAGGCGGGTTGTACCAGCGTATTGCGGCTCTTCTTCCGCCTGACTCCACGACAACTTCTGCTGCCTCCCTGGCGTCGTTGTGGATCATCTGTTGAAGCCGTGTCGAGGACATGCGATACGTCTCTGGAATCTTTCCATTTCATTATCAAAGATCGAGAATAAGCCAAGCGGATCCGCTACTAAACCGTTTCGTGCTCAAGAATTCTCGCCACTCTTACCGAGTCGGCGCTCAGAGAGGATGGACGAAGTAGCCTGACGGAGGCTGTAAATATATCTCGTCAATTGACACATGCTTTTTGTTTCTAAAGTTCGTTAAGGACCTTAGGAGTTGCTGAGTACGATTTTCTCTTGCACTGCCGTGCTTATTTCTGCCTACTATTTTCATCTTATGTTAAGGCTCACTAGACAACACGACCCCCTTCTCGAGTCTATCATCAGCACTTGGAAAGACCGAAGACCGGCTCGTCGGAGAGTCTGGAATCCTTACTGGAATCCTGTGTTCCTTCTCTGGATTTTCTGCCGCTCAAAGCACCTCTCACAAGCCTGAGCACCTTGCCCATGTCGTCATAGTGACTGTTACGCACTGAACGTGTGAGGCGGAGGCATTTAATGGAAATAAGCGAAATGGCCGCGGCGGACTCCTGCGGTGGTGGTTGGCCACGATCGAGAAGCAGCGACGAATCAGGAGCGCCTGCGTAACCGCAACCCGCTTCCGACGCTCCAATCGCATGTCTGTGCCTCACGTGATACGCCGCCCAACGGACCTCTCTTGATCCTCAGCTTGACTTCATTCAACGAGCGCGGTGCTCAGCATGGAGCCGGCCTGAAGTTTTCCAGGAAGCACCTCCCACTGTGCGAGGTCCGTCAAGAATTCGTCTCTTTTTTTCGCCGTTCAGATGTGAACAATGGAGCATCTGGAACTTGTCAGAAGCATTTGTCTAAAACTTCATTGGAACGGAGCGAGTCCCGGCAAGCTGCGCTTTTAGCCGACGACTAACGTATGCAGATCGATCCGTACGTGATGGTGGCTTGTCGCACGTAAGGCAACGGACTTGCAACCTTTTTGCTTTCCCCACCGCCTTTGAGAAACAAATCAACGTGAGTGGGCACAACTTGGCGGTCTCTAGGCGCGAAGTGACCTGCAGATGATTGACTTGCAGTGGAGAAGCATTCGTCTTTGACTGCAAGGAGGGAGACGGGAGGTCAAGCAAAGTTAAGTCTAGCTTGCGAGATCTTTTCACTCTGAAATTGAATGTTGGCTCGGCCAACTCCAAGAAGGGTTTCTGTTTTTTCTTCAGTTGAAGCGTGTTACATTTATTGCCATATTGCTGTCGATCACCCCAGACTTTCCGTCCTGTTGGTAGATTGCTCCAACAGCTCGGGTGTATCCACGGACGTATTCGACTTCCTTCCTCACAGCTCCACCTGCAATGAACGAGAATCGACAGGGGAGGTTGATTTGACCCGACCTCTCTAAAATGATCTTTTCTCATCCAACCCTGTAAATGGTTTCCATAAGAAGAAAACCATTATATGCACCGGCGTTGATGCATGCTGTCCCTTCCATTAACAATGCTCTGCTCGACTGAACCCTGCACGTAGCTCCTCAAACCACACCATTCGCATCGTGCAGAAGTCGAGCAGGCGGGCTCTGACCTGCTAGCAAAAGAAATTTGACGTGTCTATAAAGAGCCTTTGTCCTACCTGAGTCCGCGATGTTTTGACATTCGTTTAACAAATTTTGATTACCTGTGTCATTAACTGGCGAAAGAGGCTTTTCCTTTACTTCATACTTCGAGTGCTTCGAAGGCGACCGCTCATGAGCCTGCCTTAAGGCCTTGCACAATCATTTCTGTTCCCAAAAACGACCAGGACAAAGATTGATCGAAGAGCTATGAGTACGGCTAACAGCGATAAAGAGGCCATTTTCGTTGTCGTAGACCTGGTACGTTTGCTTGGTTTTCCGGCCCACGCTCGCCAACACTGTCTTCTTTTCTGAGCGCTCCACTGATCCGAACAGCCTAGAGACGGACCGTTCAAAACGTGGCAGAAATTTAAAGACGTTGCGCGGACTGCACTTAGCAATGGACATAAGCCCGGTTGGACAGAGATGAAGTCACAGGCGGACGGGTCTACCGTTGGCTACACACTGTGTAAGACTCGAGAGGACGCCAAGCTCATATTTGGTAGGACACGAGGCCTTGCTTGTTTTGATATCGACTGAATCTCAATCTTTAGACTATCTGATGAAGCTCACCGCGAGCGGGTGCTGCGCTCATGTTCACTGGTACGATACCAGCTGGAGCAAAAGCTGGCCTGTTGCATGCAGTTGTCCCACAGAGCAGCACCGCTCGAACTACGATTACTACCGCCATCACGTCCACTCTTTAACTCACTATCAGTCGTCGCAATACATTGTACTTCCCAATCCTGTTGCTTATCCTCACCCGACAGCTTGGGGTGTGACTCCTGCGCCTGTTATATCGGATCCAGTGCATACGTTAGCGACCGATTTCCAAAGCATGGGATTAAGTCGGCCATATTATGCTCCTGTAGAGCCAGTTCCCGCTCCCTACTACGCCGTGCAGAGCCCTCAAGCTCCTGCGTACGTCCCAGCCACACAGCCACCGGCAAATTACGTGACAAACTCCCACGGCTATCCAGTGAATACAACGAACGGGGTTGTGCAGTCGGAGCACAACGTCATCATTCTGAAGAACCTCGATCCCGACATTACGGAGCAAGAGCTCTACATCGTACTCGGAAAAACTGTGAGCCCCACAAGTCTGGACATCAAGCGTACTTCCGACAGCAAGAAGAAGTCAATTTCAGCCGTCGCCACGTATAACAGCTACAAGGACGTCAAACGAGTCTGCGAGCACTTCCGAGGGCGCAACATTCACGTCAGAAAACGTGTGGTCAAGGCAGAAATTGGTAAAGATTCCTCGCCTCGCAGCGCAGTGCAGCCAGCTGTTGTGAATGGATCAACAACGGTGTCGTGACGACAGAACAGGAAGAGTGATTTTTGCTGATGGAGGACCTGGTATATCGGGACAGAAGGCGGCGTCCGGCACAGCTGAAAATTCTGATAGCTCGCTTGTTGCTGCGGCCAGGAAGAATCCAGCCGCGGTGTCTTGTCTCACCTAATCTTCGTGTGCGCTGTTGTTATCAAATCAGTCTTGCCATCAAGTCTGGCTTCCAACTTCTTGCATAACTGTTCTGCTCCAGGGCGTTGTGCCTTGCCGTAGCGAGCAGTGGGGGGACGATAGCCAAGGTTTGGCAATTACAAAAAAATGTAATTATCTTTACAAATTTTTGAAATCCTCTAGACTGATGATCGTTTTCAGTTTTCGGCCTGCAGATTGTCGTTAAAGAGAGCTGTAAGGCGAAGTCAAAGCGGTTCCGAGTTGCTGGAACCGCCACCCCGGAAAATAAATTTGCGTCACTTGTGTGACATATTTGGCATTCAACTAACACATTAGTGTCCACTCTGAGCGGGTTGGAAGAAACACACTTGCACCCTTGCAGATCTAACGAATGCAAGAAGAAAGCTAGCTGCCGATGGGAACGATCAGTATCGTTGTCTTTCCGCTTGTCCCGATTCAGCACGCGAAGCTATTGCTCGGGGAGCATAATTTTTTCAACTGGGCAACATGTATGTCGTCAGGTAGGTCAAGTATTTTCGTAAACGAGCGCGTAAACATAATCCTTTTAAGTATGCTATTGGCGCCTGATGCGGTGCTTGTCACCGTTTTCTTCAACTCGTACCAAGCGTTAAAACGGACTAGAGACGAAGGAGCACTCCGAAGTAGCGAGAGGCTTTAGTAATGGTTGGATGGGCTGTGGTGCTAGGCATGATTTGACAAGCCAAGTATTCAAAGTAGGTTAGCACCAGCGGATGAGAGCGGGACGCAGAGATTGGACAAATCCAATCACTGCTGAACGTCCCAGGACCTGTACAGAACCGACATATTTAAGCCTGACTCACGCATGTAACCCAATGCCGATGAATCTTTTTCCAACTCTTGTGAGTCGTGATCGAAGCAGGGAATTTGGAGCCCGATGGGTCGTGGATAAGTCCGCAAATTTTCGATGCCAAACTTCGTGTCATATCAGACCCTCCAATCGCCACTATTTGTCATGCGCGAATGATAAAAATTTTTTTTGGCAAAGTATTCCTTGGGCGTCGCTTGAAAACGCGATAGCCTAGGCGGAATCCTGTGGGCCTCAAAATGCGAGTCTGGAACGTCGCAAACGTGCTGATGCATACAGCCTCGTGTTTCTCAATAGGAGCTCATGTTAAAATGAAATGAAAAAAAAGAGAATATACCCCTATGTTGAAATAAATACGAAATAAGACGGGAACAGACGTATCTCAATCGCTGTGGAAGGCCGGTCACGTTCAGCTGTATTGATGTTCTAGAGATAGTTCAGCGGACAAGAATCAAGTATGGATGCAGATCCAGGTGGTTGCTCATTTCAAAATCACTAAGCAAGTGGAGATCCATTGGAAGCCCCGCAAGATCATTTAGCCAACAATCTCACGATGATCTGTAAGACCTATCATGGACGGTTCGTTTCAACTGGGTTATATTACGCTGAAGTCAGGACCAAAGAGAAATATCTCAGGGAAATAACCGGATGAGTGGAGCCGTTAAGGAGATTAAATACCGAAGGAGCAGGAATAGAGGTGGTTTTTGAGTGCCAAATGTGCGGCCAGTGCACATCAGTACAGACCAAGTGACCCTTCCAAGCTCTTTAGTACATGTGTATCGTCGATGCAATGCTTCAATGCAGGACTTTATCCAACCTGGATATTGTGCGTTTTTAGTTCTCTAGCGCCGGACTCAATTATCCTGCCCTTGAAAGTTTGTTCCCTTGCAGACCCGAAGCTTTTAGCTTAACACGACATATTTTACCACAAGAATCCCCTCCATGTTCAGGTCCCATACATCAGAATGACATTGAGACGTCCAAGATGTATGTGAGGAGACCTGGGAAACGAAGTGACGATGACAATCAAGATGATTTCTCCCATAGTGGGTCAAACAAACTGAAAGTAAACTTGTGAGTTCTTAAATAAGTAGAGAGTATCAACACGAGAAGAATGGGAGATAAATGAATTAGCGAATAATGGCCTCGGTGAAATCAGTTTGATTCGCAAACTGAATCTGCAGCTTCAAGATTGCCGACCCTGCTTCAAGATTCAGATCTTTGAAGACGAAACTGAAGGATAAGAAAAAGCTTCTCGCAATGCGAGTTAGAAAACGCGCTCATCGCTCGCCAACAATTCCATCCCCAGTAGAAGCTCGTGCTTTATCGTTGTCTTTCGAATATGTCAAGAGGCCCGTACGTGTTTCCTGGTGTACTTCTGACAGCCTCGAACCTCGAACAAAGAATGCAGCAATCACTGCCAAGACTGCACAGCAGGTATAGAAGATAAACATGTTCCTGAGGCTGTGTGCGAAGGCAGCCTTAACGGCTTGGGCCTGCTTTGCGTCATGGATTATTCGAACAAGACCAACATTTGCCGCAGCTTTTTCGCCCGACAGACTTGTCAGTAAGTTCTCTGGGAGACCTGCTCGCACCAAGTCGCTATATCTTTCGGTCATACTATGCTCGAATATGATCCCACCAATGACCACCCCGATCGCGTTGGCCATTGTACGCACAAAAGCTTGAGTCGATGTTGCTGTTGCAACATGCTCCTGTGGTACCTCATTTTGAATTGCAATTATTGGAGGATTGAATAATAGACCGATTCCAAAACCTCCAAGAAGCTCAAATAAAATCAATTTAGTGATGGGAGAGCTCCAGTCCAGATTTATGTAGAGTCCCGTACCCAAGGTCATTAGCAACGTTCCGCACAAGATCGGCTCCTTGTGTGTATGAAAATGATGCATAAGAATGCCGCAGAGTATGCCAGCGATAGCTTCAGCGAGGTTCAACGGAAGAACAAGAATGCCACTATAGATTGGATCTGCTCCACGCGTGCTCTGTATAAATAGCGGTAGATAGTACTCTATGCCAAGTTAGCGCAAAGCAGCAAGTCACAGGAAGATCTCCCTTATAATTATTGATTTTTTAGGATCAGCTGCTGGAGTCACGGAACAATTGGCTTACCTCCGGCAATGAACACCTAAGGAATCATCAACACGAGTCTCTAGTCAGCGTCCACGGCAAGCAGTTTTACTTACAATTCCATGGATAAGAGTGACGACTAAAGCAGCAACATTTGAGCGATTCTTAAACAAGAACAGAGGCATGAGGGGGTATTTGGCAAATCTTTTCTCGGAGAAAATGAATATCAAGATAGCAAAACTGCCAAAGACAAGCAGACAGATCACCTTCGGCGAAGTCCAAGGAAAGGTCTCTCCACCAAAATCAAATCCTAGCAGAACCATGAGTGTGACCGCAAGAATTGAAAGACTTCCTGCCCAATCAATGGCTTTCAGACCATCGACCATTCTTGTCTTTGGGTTGTGTACATCCAAGAACAAGAGCAATAAGAAAAAGGTAGTTCCACAAACAGCTAGCAAGAATATGAGCATCCGGCTAGCCTGTCTGGACAGGTTCACTTACGTAGATTTATCCAGCTGATGCGGTAGTTAGCTCACTTATGGTCTTACAATATTGCGAAACTTACAAAATCCATCTCCAGCTCAAGTCTTGGGCGAATATTCCTCCAAGTACCGGACCGGTCCCCCCTGCAATGGCCCACCTCACAGGGTATCAATTACAGCTTTTTCCAGAATATAAAAGGCTTGCACAAACTCACATCACTTCCAATATTCCAAGCCACAATGCTCGTCTGTTACCTCTTAACATATGAAAGAAAGGAGTTTTCGAAATATGTACGAACCTTCGCATGCTGAAAAGATCGCTGATTGTAACGATTACCAGACTTAGCATACCCCCAGCGGCAGTCCCTTGAAAAGCACTATTGCGTCGTTAGTTGGGACCTTTTTGGCATGTCTGAATATTATGATATAACTAAGTGAGGTCCGCATTCCAAAATGTTGAACCTCTGACTAGAAGTAACAAAGCCAAGAATAAATTTTTTGTGTTGTAGAGTCATGACGACTTGCTGCAGATGGGGCTGCTGCTGGGACTAATGAAAAAGATTCGGCGTTATGTTCGTATTAGTGGTGAGTATCATTAAATAAACATTCTTGAGATGCTTTTTTTTGATACGTTCCATGTGAGAAGAAGTTTGTCTAAGCATGACTGGGCTGCAAAGGATATTGGCATTGATACTGACAAATCATGATTCCCAGCGGCAATGGAAGATACAAATCGAGGGAAAGTTATTTCAGAGCAAAGATGGAAGACAATGGGAAGTGTCAGGTGCATAGTAACAGAATATTTCCCACGAAGTGAAAGGGACGGTCTTTGCAGGAGCTGGATATACGCGCTTTTATCGAAGCTTCCTAGAAGCTGGAAGACGAGGCTTTAAATCGGAAAGTCATCTGTGTCTATCCAGTTCTAGCTTTGTGACAAGCGATAATGCAGGATGCCTCTCCAACACCGTGGCACACTCCGAAATTATGACTTGTCGAAATTCAACATGACCAATGTGAGGTAGGGATAGACAGAACAAGGTACAAAAAAGGAAGCTCTTGAGGAAGCACTCACCGCCCAACAATCAACATTTTCATGCTAGTCGCTTCTGCGCATACAATGCTCGCACTGAAGAAAAATGCCACACTACTCAGAAGCATCGGCTTTCGTCCCCATATGTCGCTCAGCTTGGTCCAGATCGGTCCTGCCGCCGCGTTGGCAATTAAATATGCGGCGCCAATCCATGTGTATCCGCTTGCTGAGCTCAAGCTTGAAGTAATTGTTGGAATTGCAGTAGAAATAATTGTTTGATCTAAGGCCGCAACGAAAAGCGTCAGGTAGAGGGCAACTAAAATTGTGAAAAGGCGAAAGGAAGAGCGCTTGGCTTGATAGCTGGTCTCTGCGGTACTCTGCACGGGGACAGGCGACAACGTCTGCTGCCGTACAGAACTAGTAGGTTCCACGATGTCGAAAACACTGGTCGGCTTTGTCAGTGGCTCTGTCGTCTTCGTCTGGGTAAAAAATTCGAAGTTTCTTTTCTGCACAGCTTGTCCAAGCTCTTGCTGGTCTGTCATATTCAGCAGCTGTGCACAGTGCTTCTCTCTTATATCACATCAAATTGCAAGTTCCAGAAAAGGTAGCAAGAATCAGTTCAAGGCGTAATGTTTAAAGTGAAAGATTGCATTTCGTATCGTAGGCTGCAAATATGTGCGAGGCTTAAAAAGGTAAGGAACAGTTTTTGCGGTATCCGCGGCGTGCGAAATAGGCACCGATAACGGTAGTTGTATCTCGCTGAAAATTAATATCAGCTAGATGCATAGAGCTCCAGCTTTGTTGGCTTCAACCCAAGTTATAAGCTAGCTCGAACTACACCAATTGTGGTGTGGTGCTCGTTGATGGTCTATGGCGAAAAGCTAAGCAGCTTCACGTCAAAGATCCTGCTGCGTGGCAGGTATCACCACTTGGGTCTCGATTTATGATGAAATCGTCATGTGCTATACGCTTCATGAGTGTGACACTCATGATAGCCATTAGGAGATAGACGCTCATTTTCCACTTGTCTTCGCCTTCTTCTTCGGTCTTTCCTCTTCCTCTTCGCTGGCGGCATCAGCATCTCCCATTTCTTCATCACTATCCCCGTCACTCTCGTGTTGACTATCATATTCTTCTGCGACGTCGCTCTCTTCGTCATCCTGGAAGTCCTCATCTGCTTCCTCGCTATCTTCGTCTGCACTGCCGCGATCAGCGACCACTTCGTCATCACTTTCATCGTCCACGCCGTTAAGGAGTGCTGCCGTCATCTTCTCCTCTTCAGCCATCTCATTCTTAATCTTCAGGCCCTTGATGCGGAAGAAGTCCTCGAGAGGCTTTTGTTCTTCACGATTGATGTTGCTGAATTGAAATTCCCCGCCGCCACGCATAGCCATCGTGATATCAAAAGTGCGAGATGCTGCCATAGCACCGCCAATGCGGGACATTGTTATCAGTGTGACTTGGTCCATATTGACATACGTAGCTGGCTTGGGCACAAACATGAAGGACTTGTCCATGCAAAACAACAGGCCCTCATTAGCTTTGATTGAGCACTTAACGCCAGATGCGTGGTGGTGGCTTTGAAAGTCTTTTGATGGCATGGTAAGTTTCTTACCGGCCAAGCCGCGGAACAATGCTGCAACAACACTGTGAAGAGGGGCCTCATATGTTTTCTGGAGTTTGCCCTTGTATTCTTGCTCAAAGTCTTCGTCCTTCATGTTTAGCTCCAGTACAACTTCCTCCTCCTTGTTCATTTGCATGACCACAAATGGATAGCGGGTTTGGCCTTGCCGTAGCGGTGGGTCCAGACCTATTGTGAGAAGCACGTGCATCTCGTCCGGTTTGGGGAGAATCATGAATTTCTTTACCGAATCATACTGAATCTTGTAATCATACGTCTTGCCACGCAGACGGAAGCTTGTGCGGTACAAATCGACATCAAAACGACCTCTGGGAGAATGTTAGCACACCAAACTACGCAACAATGCAAGGGTGCTTGCCTTGGCGTAAGGTGTAGGACATCTTGGAATGTGGCGATGGTATCTCCGGCAACTTCGCCAATCTCTGCCTTCTCACTCAAAGTCTGGTAGAACACGTCCGCGGCTTGTTGTTCCTCCGCATCTTCGTCAACCTCGCCGTCCTCGCCATCTTCTGACTTAGTCTTTGCTGCGGTCATGCCTGGTATATAAAAGCGCATCTCGACTAGCTGGTCGCGGGCTGCTCCAGCTTTCTTGCCACCTCCTCGAGCGCCGCCCAGGTGGCCATTTGTGCCTGTCTCTTCGCCGTCACCAGGCAGAGAGAATTCGACAGCCACTTCGCCCTTTCCTGCAAGATTCGTGTTTGAGACTTCAGTATATGGTATGTCGAAAGCAGATCTACTCTGCACGTTGAACGACAGTTCTGCCTTGCCAAACTCTGCCCTGCCCCAGTTCCAGCCTCGCAGTGAATGCTCTTGCTTGTCGAGAGGAATGTGATACCAGTTCTTGAAAATTTTTTGGATTCGGTCAAAATCGTCTTCTTGGAAGCCGTCAAATTGCACGACGGGCGCGTCTTTCCGGTATATTTTTACCTCAAAACCTCGTGCCGCTCGGTTCCAAAATGCATGCTGCATCTGTTCCTGAGTAAGGGTAAAAGTATCACCACCGCCGGCAGGCTTCCATCCTAGGCCCGAGTCTGCAAACCTGCACCGACCAGGTGCTTTGGAGAAATCCATATAGACGTTCTCAAACGTCTCCCTGCGCACTTTATATCAGCGATGCTGCCGAAATTCAATTCGCAAATGATAAATTGATGGTTGCATGGACGTCAAGCTCTTGGCTCTATGGCTCGCTAGCCGTCTATGCGTTTTGAGACTTACATCGACATTTTGGCTGAATGTAACGAGATCAGCGACTGGTTCAGGAGCGACCACGGGCAGCCTCGAAGAAGAAGTATATGGCTAAACGGGGCCTGTTCGACGCAGATCCGAGGAGGTTGAAGTGATGCCAGAAGGCTTGATGACGGTCTGAGTATTCACGACAGCCGAGATAGCGCTTGGTCTCTGTCGCGTAAGAACGCGAAGCCGGCTCTTCGTAGCGCGCCAGGCATCCTTTTGGCACGTGATTGTTTCTTGTCCGACTTAACCCAAGTTAGATTTTCGCGCTGGAACTTGTGCTTGAAGACTTGACCAATCAGCTGCTTGCGTTTGCCTCATTCAGAGGCACGGACGATAGGCTTGTGACGCAATGCTGTTCACAACAGAGGCTAGGGGCGGTCAAATCAACGTACGAGTCGCAAGCTCCAGAGCCAACACGTTCGCACCTCAGCACCTTCGAAAACTGCCACACTCAATAAGATCTGTCTAAGGCTGTCAGCTGTCATGTGCTAGTTGTTGGTCACTGGCTAGATGCTCTTACGCGAGACATCAGCACGTGCGGGAGAGTCGCTTGCATTCAACCAAGGCATTCCTAGATCTCAGGATCTGCAACGAGGTATTGCTCTATCTCTTACCGCCCCCGGTCATTTCAAATACCTGCCTTCCCATCGACGACAACTCTGAGTTACTGCGCAACTGTACAATGAATTTGCTGTCCTAACCATGGCCGTAGCTTCACAGGGTCCCCCAACTCGATCAAACTCTCGTCCATCTTTGTTGGACAAAAGGTCTACCGTATCCATCTCTGAGGCGCTAGAGCAAGATTCCAGAGACATGGCAGAGCAGCCAGACATGCTGAAGCGGGAGGCGGCTTCGCAGCCAAGTGTTGGACAGGATGACTACCTGCAGCCTACGACGTCGAATGGAGAGAGCACACACTCGTCGGCAATAGAAGATGACCATGGTTCTGGTTCTTACGCTGCGTCGGCGACCACGCCTGGCACACTTTCAAGGACTGCGTCTTTCTCTGGCGATGAGTACGACGAGTCTGTCCCACCCCTCGACCGCCTCACTATCTTCGATCTGATCGAGAACCTCGCTCTGCCGCAGAGGCTAGAACGTCTCCAGTCTCAAATCTCATTGCAGACGGAAAAGGTTCGGAGGCAGCAGGAACGTATCAAATCTTCGGGCCAGAACGCAAAGAATAAAGTTGTTGAGGAGTGGCGGCGAAGGGTTCCCACCGCGGAGGAGCAGCTTGAGAAGTACAAGAGGCGCATGAGACAATCAGTCGACCGGTTGAACAGCAAATGGAACGATTCACGATCTGTCACTCTACGCGAAAAAATCTCCTTCATCGCCGGTGTCATGAATGTCTTCCTCAGCGGCTACATCGTTGGGGGCTGGCCACATCTGTATCCTTACTGGTACAGCGCGCAGTTGCTCTACTTCATGCCCATCCGCTTCTACACATATCATAAGAAAGGTTATCACTACTTCCTAGCGGATCTGTGCTACTTTGTCAACGTCTTGACTATGCTAAGCATCTGGGTGTTCCCCAACTCGAAGCGGTTATTCATCAGTGCTTTCTGCCTCGCCTTCGGTAACAACGCCATCGCTATAGCGATGTGGAGAAACTCTCTCGTGTTTCATTCTATGGACAAGGTCGTTAGGTAGGTTTTACCTAGTTCGCATGTAACGAGTACGAGCTGATTACATCTTTAGTCTGTTCATCCATATTATGCCTTGCGTAACTCTGCATTGCATTGTTCACCTCATCCCGCCAGAACTCCAGGCGCAGAGATACCCAGCCATCTACAAGATTCTCACCTCCGATCCTTCTTCCCCACAGCACTACTCGCTTTGGCAGATGATGTTCTGGGCGTCTTGGCCCTATGCAGTCTGGCAATTATCATACCACATCTTTATTTCCGTGCGTCGTGCTGAAAAGATAGCTGCAGGTCGCCCAACTTCATTCACCTGGCTGCGACGCTCCTTCGCCAATACCTGGATTGGAAAATTTGTACTCAGTCTTCCAGAAAGTATGCAAGAAACAGCATACATGCTCATTCAGTACACTTATGCACTTCTCACCATGATTCCATGTCCACTTTGGTTCTGGTACCGCTGGGCGAGCGGGACCTTTCTCATGGTCGTGTTTACATGGAGCGTCTGGAATGGGGCGACATTCTACATTGACGTGTTTGGCATGCGCTTTGCCAAGGAACTGGAGCAACTGAAGAAAGATGTGGCAAAGTGGCAGAACACGCCTGAGCTCATGGGCAAGACACCGCTCATAAGCCCGGATCAGGAACATGTCGGTAACCCTCTTGCAAGCCCACCACCCGAGAATTCGGTTTCTGCGCTTCAGAAGGCCAGTATGGGTGAGGGAAGTGAAGTGAGTACTGCAGAAAAGCCGGACATCAATCAGATTCCACCATTAGATGCTGCAGCAGAGGCGAAAGGAACGGGCGCAGAAACCAGAAGTGATGAAGGAGGTATGAAAGAGAGAAGGAGTGGTTAAGAGCTTTTGTTTTTTTTATACAGAGTGTGTGCAATGATCTCTTTTGCGCTTTGCTTTTTTGGTTTTAACCAAAGTTGTTCCTTGCGAGCGAGACGTACGATACCCAGCTCTCCCTTAATTGATTTCGCATCTCCATGAGATCTTCTTTTGAACTCACTACGAGCATCTCGAAATGCTTTTTTCTAAGGAAATCTGGCTCAAGACATCCGGGATTGACGTGACGCCCATTCTTTAGAACAACCTTCACGTCGGTCTCGGTCACGGAGACTCTTTTTCTGGCCATCAATTCTGTTTGGCGGTGTATTAATTGCATAATCAGTAGAGGATTTCAACGGAACATCATTCACCATGTTCTGCCTACACAAATATTGGGTTCGCATAGTAGGTTTGGGAACGCTCGAGACTACGCGCACATGTAGGAAAAGTGACCTTCGCTTAAATAGCTAGCCTACATGACCCGAATTTTTCACATATTTGATCACCATCCGTCTTCGCTGTTTCTCATCGTTCAATCTTTTCGTCGATTCCTTTGGCAGCAAAAGGTCAGCTCACGAGGTGGGCGCGGAGATAAGAGAAGTGGCATTTAGCGTAGCGAGCCTCACACTCGGCATTTTCGACCTCTTTTATCGTCATCATAAGCGTTTCGATGCGGAGACGCATAACTGATCCAGTACATCTCTAAAAGGCGAGTCGGAACGAGCTGTGGGACCAGTGATGGTAGATGCCGGCTTCGTGACACACGTTTGATGTCAACGTCTTCTTCACTGCCGCGGGGCGTAATTAGGAATGTATACAATGGCCATCCGCGTGAGGCAGCTCGGAAGGCTGCTTACTGACATTCAAAAACCCGATTTGCTTGATGGAGGGCATCCTGGACAGCAGAACATACGGGCAGCATATTTTTTTTTGTCAAAATAGGTTCCATTGTGATGCCGAGAGCGTTCTTGTCTTCCGGTCACATATGAACAAAAGTTTGGCGCCTCTATCCTTTCTGCCATAAGTGTGAGTTGGATAGGCCCTTTTTCAGACGCGTCATTCACGACGTGGAATAAAAGCAGACTGTTAGATCTGGAATTCAAGCACTTCCTCTGTCTCCTAGGGATGCACAGGATGGACGAATGAAAGGGTTTAGGAACACGGCCGAGATAAGCACAGATACAGCAGCACACTGTTGGGCGATATCACCGAGTGTTGTTCCCATTTTTGAGCTTTGTCAGCCTTGTGCTCTCTCTTGTAATATCGATCAAGGACAGCAAGCTATTCTGGAAGACGGTGCGAACACAAGATGAAACACCAATCGAAGCGAAGAGAAAAACTGTATCACCGAGGCACGCATGTGGCGCAGTCGGAATGGTGGTTTCTCTCCAGGTCGTAGGAACAAGTACAGCGTGAACAGGTTAGTCGAACGCTACCATCACCAATTCTCGCTTGTGCCCGCGCAGATCGATCTTAGCTTGGTGCGGTGCTATGCAGGATATGGACATGGTTGTTGGTAACGGATCCTCGGGAAGCTGTAAGCCAAGATAAAGAGAACACCAGCGGTGACACAAACAAGCCACCAGGGCATTGTGCACGAAGGGAGTTTCAACGCTGGACTTGTACAGGACGTCAGGGAAGCCAACATCATGCAGCTAGAATTGATTTAGGCAGGTTGGGGGCATATGGTTTTGGGACCCAAGCCTGCAGGTTGCAAGTCGTGTTCAAGATCAGCGAGGAGAGACTAGAATGCAAGAATTGTGGGGTCACTGGAAACTATTGCTGCGAGGCATTACTATGGAATTAATTTTTTCGCACACTGCTCAACCTCCTAAAACATAGAAAAGAGCATCGTGGCAGATCGCCGGGTGTCGAGTTTGTGAGAGTGCAAGGAAATATGTGGCTTGGAAATAAGAGAGAACCGTCAGCACATCTGCCCAAACTGTCTCGCGCTCATCATCAGCACGCGGATTCCTTGTGCGCCCAATGAGCCCCTCGAATGGTGGAGCATTTGTCCACCCCAGTGTCCTTCTCCTTCGGCATCAAAAGACATAAAATACATAGTTGCAAAGCACCCGATATTGCGGTCGCCGAGGGGCGGGGTGAGGTTGCGGAGGCGAAGCGGGAGACACGGCACGAAAAGGATGATTTGATGCAAAAAAGCAAATGGATATCTAATCCACTCGTAGAGTGACGCTAACGCCGTCGTACGCCTTCGAAGTTTGATGACTGTGAGATGTTCGCTGTGGTGCCTCCGTGGAGGAGGGAGAGCTCGCTCACATCACGACGCAGCAGCCGTTGCTCTGTTGTGGCGCGTACGGATCTTCTTTTCGATCGACCTGCGTGCAAATCCATCAGTTCAAAGGTCGACAGTGTCTCGGAATGGTATTGTGTGCGCACCGTTCCCCACTTCGAAGGTACCATCCAATCCTTGGGCTCTTTCTCCGTGAACCCTATCAAGCTGCACGACGACCATTAGTTCTTGCCGGCCAAATGCATCAGATGAAGGGCATCGCATACTCGTTCGCGGCCTCAGAAACCGGTATACGCCTTCGCTCCAGGTCCTCCTTCAACCGCATGTTGAGCTCTTGTAATCTCCGCAGCTTGAGCTCGGCCATGTTCTGCTTGCGATTCCTGCCGTCCGCGGCGCGCATGTCGTAGCCTCCGGCCATCATTTTCGTCGATTAATGGAGCGCACTGCAGCGCAATCAGGGAATCCTGGGGTGGTGGTGATGATGATGGTGGTGCGAGAAGGGTATCGGAGGTTCGTGGTCCGGGGAAAATGCCAGGGATGAAAGAGTGCTCAGGCCCGTTCTGCTGCTGCTCTGCACGCTTGACTCGACACGAAACACGGACGGCGGCGCACGCAACGAAGGAAACGAGAGGGAGGGGGAGGACGGCGCTCGAGCCCGCGCGTGTTCCGCTTATCGACAGAGGAGAGGTTGGCAATGCACCAGCGCTGTTGGGAGCGGAGGAACGGAGGTGCGGTGTATGTGAGAGAGAGGAGTGTGTGTGCGGTGGTGGTGTCCTGAGATTGAGCGGAGTCCACAGGCTGGGAGACGCTGGGAGACGCTGGGTTGGCCTGGGACTGGCGTCTCGGCCAATGACAGGCAGAGCGGCAGGGATCGCCGCTTCAACTTCCACATCGGACGTCCTGTGGCGCAAGTAATGAAAGGAATAAACCTCACCTTGGGCTTGCAGCATCGAGTTTCCAGCGCTGCGCTTTGCTCTTGTCTCCCACAGCTAAGCGACATTGCTCGTCGCCGGGATGCCTCGTCCTCTTCTCCGTCGTGCTCTCCGTCGCCTGCCCCCTACGCCGGACCGCCCCCCATGCCTTTCAACCTGTAGATTGGACCCAATTCCATCGGCTCACGCTACCGGCCGTTGGAATCGACCGGCGGAAATGGGGCCTTAGTTTCCGCGCATTGCGACTTCAACTGCAGGCAATTTGCAGCACGTCCGACGTGGATCAGTGCACATATATCCCTGGCATCGTACTCGTGCACTCACCTCTGATGCCTCCCCCCGCCAGGCACGGTTCAGCATTTTTATTACGAGCGCACCGAGCTGCCTGGACATGGCTTTTGCCATCCGGTCGGTTTGGCTGTCGCGCTTTCGCCTGGTGAGCTCAGGATCCACAGGAGCCACCAGTCCTGCTTAAGACCTTGCAATTCAGTTCGTGCGGACATGCATAGAGACCTGGACTGATGGCTTTGATCGGCGTATGGAAAACCCGCCCAAGCCTCTTTCGCAGTACTTGACAACCTCTATTCTTATCCTCCCGTCGCCCAAAGACAGCACCCAATGTCCAGCCACGGTACTCTGTTCACAGCAGAAGAGGTGTACCCGTCGATGAAACTTTCACATGACACCATGCTTGTTCAGCTCTGGCCGAACATCGCTTTTCTGGACTTTGTAGCACATGTGCTGGGAATAAGCTCCTCTAGCTGCAATGAAAAATAGCCCGAACTCATCAGTCTCTCAACCCAGCATGAGTGGCAAGCATACTTTGTGATGACAAGCCGCTCGAATCGGCGATGATGTTCGTATTTCCATTACGAGACATAGCCTGTCATGCTAGAGTCTTCTCGAGGAGCAACGATTCCTTGTTCCCTGGGCAAGAGCTTCGAGCGTTTTTGCAGTTGAACCTCACGCCAGGCACGCGGTCCTATTCTTACTAATTTGGTCGTGTCTTTCTCACTTCTCTAGTCAGCATCACGGAACTACATGGATTAGTTCCCTCTGGGAAAGACCGGGACTGATCTTCAGGGGATGGATCTGGAACCTTTCAAGGACTCAAAAGACTGGTAAGGTAGTCATTTTCCAGATGAATTGTCTTATTCTACCCGATCTTGGCATTTGCCCGTCAAGAAGATCTCGGTGCCAAGTTCAAAAGCGTAAGCTTGTGTTTCGTTCTGAGAGGAACTGGATTTCACATGGCCAGTACATCGAACGAACCGTGCGATAAGCACGAACCTGTCACACAAAGACCGTTTAAAATTCGCTTTGAGTTCCAAGATGCAACAAAAAGACCTAAAAGAATTCAAATTGGGCAATGCCATTTCAATTCTAATTCTTCTGCTACTGAATGACCTTGCAATCAACACCACGAATTCTGATTGATACGCGCTCATTTACAGTCGCTTGACAGCCACTGATGACATGCTTAGGAACGACGTCACATTGTCTAGCACGAGCCTGCAGCCTCCCAGCATGAAAAAGGTGAAATCGTTATCCCTACACGTGCTGTGACAGAAATGTCACTGTATGTAACAAATCTTCAGCCGTCCCGTTTCTTGAACTAGCATCTGTTTGACGATCCTCCATGAATCTTCTGAGGAGATACAGCGAGCTTGACCTTAGCTGATCGATTACACAGGAATAATGGCTCCATACGGTTTTGGGTGTACTTATACTTGTAGGGACTGTGGTTTGGCAACTCAAAAGGAGAAATTGGCAGGGAAAGAACGTGAATTTTGATGAGGTTCAGGACATGTACAAACCAAAATTGCAGGGCACAAAATTTCCATTACTGCGAGCTCTGAAACCATTCAAAGATGAGAGTACAATGACCCAAAACATGCTACGTACAGGTTGAAGAGGTAAGCTGTATGTTCACTGCGAGCGAAAATTTGGAGTTGACTGAATCTGTCGACTTGCGGTGAACAGACATGGCGGCGGCCTCGTCGATCTGGTTTCCCTTATCTCAGGTACCTGCAGGCAAGACAATTGGCAAATTGCCGTCTCAAGGACTTTTTTATCACTCGAAAGACGTCCTTTGCAAAATCAATGAGCGTCAGACCAGTCACAAATTATCCTAGAATGTGCAATCGACTACGCGGGGGCATTTCACTAAATTTTCGTGAGAAAAATTGCCTCAGGCATCAGGGCAGACTTGAGCGCACTTCCATTTAGCTTTCACACATTCACGTCGTTAACGACGCCTAGATCCCAAACTCCATAGCCCAACATGCCGCCGCCACCGCATTCTCGTCCCGAGAATGTTCTCAAGCGAGCTCAAGAGCTCATCGGCGTCGGACAACAGCAAGCCGCACTCAGCTTGCTGCACGAACATGTCACCTCAAAGGTACGCACCCCCGGTGGCCTGTCTTTGTGGAGAGTACTAATGCAGCAGGACAGCGTACGCGAAACTCACCCATCGCCAGCTTGGAGCCGGTGATGCTCCTATTCGTTGAGCTCGCGGTCGACGCACGAAAAGGAAAGCTGGCCAAAGATGGCCTTTACCAGTACAAAAACACGGCGCAGAACACCAACATTGGCACTATTGAGCTTGTGTTCAAGAAATTCATCGAACTTGCAGAAGCCAAAGTCACGGAGGCTCAAGGCCGCGCAAATGAGGTCCAGAGCAGTTTGGATGCCGCTAGCAACATCGATGACCTCGAGGCCTCCGAAACTCCGGAATCCATTCTACTCTCCACGGTGTCGGGCGAACAGTCGAAGGACAGGACGGATAGGGCTATTGTGACTCCATGGCTCAAGTTCTTGTGGGAAACCTATCGCACGGTGCTGGAAATTTTCAAGAACAATGCGCGCCTTGAAGTCATGTATCAAAGCACCGCCCATCAGGCATTCGCCTTTTGTTCTCGCTATGCCCGCAAGACTGAATTCCGCCGCCTTTGCGAACTTCTTCGCAACCACCTCCAGAACGCGGCCAAGTTCTCGAACCAGATGCACGCCATCAATCTGAGCGAGCCGGATACCCTTCAGCGCCAACTTGACACTCGTTTCCAGCAGTTGAACGTGGCGGTTGAACTCGAGCTCTGGCAGGAGGCGTTCCGCAGTGTGGAAGACATCCATACTCTTCTCACTCTTAGCAAGCGGCCAGCCAAGAACATCATGATGGCGAACTACTTCGAGAAGCTTACCCGAATCTTCCTCGTCAGTGAGAATTACCTCTTCCACGCTGCTGCTTGGAGTCGTTACTACAACCTACTTCGTCAGTCTGCGGCTGCCGTCGCCTCCGGCGCAAGCCCGAAGAAGGACAACCCGGCCGTCACCGAAGCAGATATGACAAAAGCTGCATCCTTTGTTGTCCTCTCTGCTCTAGCCATTCCTGTCATCAGCACGTCTCGCTCTCGGGGTGCTCTGGTTGACGCTGACGGGGCACGTAAGAGCAAAGACTCGCGCCTTACAAGCCTTCTTGGAATGAACCAGGCTCCGAGCAGAGCCATTCTGTTCAAGGATGCTCTCAGTAAAGGTCTTCTCAAGCGATGCAGACCCGAGATTCGCGAGCTCTACAATATCCTGGAAGTCGACTTCCATCCTCTCTCCATTTGCAAGCGCATCTCGCCAATTCTCAAACAGATTGGCGAGGACGAGGAAATGAAGCAATATGTCCAGCCGCTTCAACAAGTTATCTTGACCCGTCTCTTCCAACAGCTTTCTCAAGTTTACGAGTCGGTCGAGCTCAGCTTCGTACTCAATCTTGCGCAATTCCCGGATCCTTTCCAGGTTAGCAGCAGCTACGTTGAGAAGTTTATCATGAACGGTTGTAAGAAGGGCGATCTTGCCATTCGGATTGACCACGCGGCTGGAGTACTTACTTTTGACTCTGACGTGTTCTCCTCTGCCAAAGCCCTTCACCCTGGTTCTGCCGCTGGTTCCGCCGAAGCTGAAATTGGCTCTGTGCAACGCCTTCAGAGTACGCCTGCTGAGATTGTTCGCTCGCAGCTCACTCGATTGTCGAAGGCGCTCTTCATCACTTGCCAATATGTTGACCCCACGTTCAATGCTGAGCGACATCAAGCCAAACAAGCAGCTCTACAACGTGCTGAAGCTGGCGCCGAGAAAGAACATGCTGATGTCCTTGCACGACGTGAAATCATCGAGCGTAAGAAGCAAGCAGCCTCCTCTGCGCTTGCACAAAAGGAGAAGGACCTCGCCCAACAGAAGCGTATCAAGGCTCAGGAGGCTCTGGCTGCAGAAGCGCAGCGTCTAGCAGAAGAGCAACGTGAGCGTGACCGTCGCCGACTAGAGGCTGAAAAGGCCAAGGTTCAGCAGGAAGAGGCCCAACGTGCTTTGGAAGAACTCAAGCGTGGCACAAAGGGCATTAACCTTGAAGAGATCGACGTCACTCAGCTCGACTCTACCGGTATTCGACAAATCAAGGTGAAGGCTATGGAGAAGGAGCTTCAAGAGAAAGCCGAGAAGTTGCGTGTCACTTGGCGTCGTATCGATCATTTGGAACGAGCGTATCGACGGGAAGAACTTAAACACATCCCAGAAGACTACGCTGCGCAGCGTGAACGTGACCTCGAAGCTTATAACAAGAGCAAGGAGGAGACGTTGGCGGAGAGCAGAGAGAAGCACAAAAACGATGTTGCTCTTAAGAAGCGTCTGGAACGACTCGTGCCAGTTTACGAGGAATTCAAGAAGCGAATACAAACGGAGCGACGCAGCGACTTCGAAAAGCGCAAGAAGAAGGCGCAGCAAGAACTTGAGGCCAAGATGCAAGCTAGAAGGCAGCAATATATCGCTGAGTTGCGAGCTAAGCGACAACGTGAAGAGGAAGAGCTGCGTAGACAGCGCGAAGAGGAAGAGAGACTTCGGCGTGAGGCCGAGGAGAAGGCAGAGGCTGAAGAGAGGAAGAGACAGCAATTGGCGGAGCTCAAGGCAAAGAGGGAAGAGGAGCGCAGGAAGCTCGACGAGCTGGCTGCTCGACAGCGACAGCGGGAGGAAGAAGCGGAGGCGAAGCTTGCCGCCAGAAGAGGTGCTGCTTTGGGGCCAAGAGGTTCACGTACAGAGCCACCAACTAGGAGCGAGGCTGCTTCGTCTGCAGGTGGCCCACCAAAGCTCAATCTTGTGAGAAAAGACGGTGCTGGTTCAAGCTGGCGTGAGCGCGAAGCTCAAAAAGCGGCAGCCATGGCTGCATCAAACGATGCCGCACCTGCCGCTGCGACTTCAAACGAAGATTCTGCACCCAAGAGAGCCAGTTACGTTCCCCCACCTGCCCGGTCCGGCGGTGCTGGAGGGTGGCAAGAACGTGATAGCTCTAAACGTGACAGCTCTAGTCGCGGTCCAGGAGGTCGCGCGCTGGGTATGGAAGAGCGCAGCTTTAGTGGTAGAGGAAGCGATCGAGGCGAATCTCCTGCCCCTCGCCAAGGCGGTTACAGACCGCCGCACTTGCGTGGCGACCGTCCCGCCGCATCATCGGGCGAGGGTGACAACTCGAGACTACCGCCCCCAGCTGCTGGTACGTCTGATGGCAAGTATAGACCTGGGGCTTTTAGGAGGCAGAATCAGTAGGTGTGTGGTAAGGGTTCGTACTAGCTGCTAAGGTTATGTTGTGGACAAGGGTTGTGGTACTCGGGCATCAACTAGACTGTCACTCTCGATAACACGTGAAGTGCCCGACATGGCGTGCATGGGCAGGAATCGTATTTGCGGAGTTGTATTTTATGCTTTTGCGAGTACATGCACGGCATAATCTCGTGCATCAGAGCGAAGGTGTACGCAAGTTCAGTATCATGAACAGTAGCATCATCACTCTGAGACTGATACCTTTTTCGTCACCAAATGCGTAGAGTCCTGAAAAATTCAAGTTCAAATAATGTTGATCAATACGTATATATGAATTGATTTGTACAGGATGCACAATTATGCTGATGCTGATGCTGATGCTGATGCTCGTGCAGATGCTGGTGCCGTAATTTATATACACTGGCGTCATCTTAACCATCGTCACTTACTTTTTCTTGTATATCTAAGCTGGTCTTTTCCCTCGCGTCCTCTTCGATAGTACTTAATTCGTCGTCGTCGCTGTCAACACCGTCGTAAGAATTCTCTGAAGGCAATCGAACCAGCTTCGAAATCTTGGTTCCGTCACTTAGCTGGTCAATATCCTCTTCGTACCTATAACCGCCCCACCATGGCAGCAGTCTGATCCATACAAACCAGTACGCAACAGCAATCAAAATCGTGGAAATGCCGACGACAGCATAAGTGCCATACCAGAATCTGAACTCGGCCTTGCCCGCGTCCGGTGGGAAGAATGGGGCAAGAAGGAGGGCAGCAGAGAGAAGTATTGGCAGGTAGACAGATGGTCTCCAGGCCTTGAAGGGTCGTCTGAGGTCTGGTCTGCGTGATCGGAGCCAGAGAAGGCCGCAGCCAATTGCGAGAGATGTTATTTGCGCAGGATACCCCTTGACTTCGAGGATGAAGCTGTAGACTGCTCCTGGCGGTGGTAGTAGGATCACTGCCAAGGACGGTATCAGATGGACAAGCAAACCACCTAGTGGTGTTCCGTACGGCCTCGAGGAGGACAGTTTTCGTGCGAAGGGCAGGAATCCCTGACGCGCAATCTGCTGGTTGACACGGGCTTGCGCGAAGGTGGTCACCATGACGTTTCCTGCCGCCGAAAGGGCGATGAGAACTGGGAGGACTCGGGTTCCGATTCCTTCACCCATCACACGCTGGAAAAAGAGGGCGGCAACGAGCTCGCCGCTGGATTTAATCTCGTCGAGGGGAACGACAACGAAGTAGGCTATGTTGAGGAACAAGTAAAAGACAAAGATTGTTATCATCGCGGCAGGCGCTGCGGATTTGAGTGTGCGAACCGGATTCTCGACTTCGTCCATGACGTTGTTGAGATTGTCGAAGCCGGAGTAGGCATACGATACCTTGAAGAATGAAGTCGCAAGCGTGCCAAAGTTCCAAGCCGAACCTTCCCAGATGTGATCCCACGAGAATGGATTTGGGCGCTGATGGACGTCGGACAGCGTGCCTTGAGACTGGAACAACAGGACGATGATGCCGGAAAAGGCCATGAAGGCGATGACTGCGATCTTGATCCAGGCGAGGACGTTTTGAATCATGATTCCGCCTTTGAGCCAGCGACCGTGGATGATACTAACAACGACCACAAGGCCCGCGGCGCAAATTCGTTGGGCGACGTCGGTTGGCTCAAGGTTCAGCGCGAACAGCATGTACTTGCCAAAGACGATGCAGTTGCTCGCCGTGAAACCTAGAAGCATCGCTTGAACCGCGATCACGGTGCTGGCCAGAAACCGCGGTTTGTCGTATATAAACTCTAGGTAGACCTTTTCACCACCAGACCGTGGCAGCATGCAACCGAGTTCTAGTGAGACTGCCAGCCCACACGCTGAGATGATGGCGCCGAGTAGCCATAGCAAGAGGGCAAGGCCGATGCTGCCTGCTGACTGAGCTATCACGCCTGGTGTCGCGAAGATTCCAGATCCTATCACCCTCGAGATGATAAGGAAGTAGGCCGACGACCAATTGATATTCCTGCCTGCGGAAGCGGACTCGGGCACCGTATTCAGCTCCCTTGATGGCGTCTTAGGAGTCCGGAGCGGCGTCAAAAGAGGGGTTCTTGGGTCATCAAGACCATAGGGCGACCGAAGCGCATTTTTGGGGTATGTTGTATTGATGCTGAGAAATCGCGCTGGCGAAAGCCCGCTTCCTGCCCTCGACGACTTGCTGGAAGTCGCCAGCAGCGGATCAGACGACTCAGCGTCCGACGCTTCGGAGCCAGAGTATCCACCGCTAGACATCCTTGGCGACCTCAGCGGCAACAGTGTATTAATGGCAGCCATGCCCAGAAATGAAGGACGGGCAGAGGCCACGCAGAAACTTGCTCATGAGCAGATTTATCAGACCAGAAAAATGCGTCCAAGGAATCAATAATAAGTTGTAGAGCTCAGTGTTTTGCGCTGGCACTCGGCTTATCGGGTTTGCGGTGTGCCATGTTTGCGCTCAGGGGAGTCATCGCCTCCATACCCCCACCGACAATCCTCTTCTTCACTGGCATGCAATTGAGAACATGACCCAAATGGCTGAAACTCCAGTAAAAGATAGACTTGGGATCCCTTCGAGTCGAGGGGCCAAAGCCAATGGGACGGGCAGTGAAGAAACACTGCTGAACGTAGGTGTTTTGAGACCAGGAGAGCGTGGTGTTTCAGAGTTAAGCATCCGAGGCAGAACTCGCGGCACTAGAGCTTGATGGGCGAACGTTGCGTATCACTTCCAGAAATATTCATCAAGCACATTTAAGCTTTGCCAATGCAAACCTGTCACTCAGGAGCCCGAAGGGCAGTGCTCATATGACGGGTCTTGCTATCCGGTCTGACAGCAGATCCAAACAGACGAAAATGGCTCTTTCTGCCGTTGCGCCTCTCAGAATGATGTTTGATTTCGAGACAACGAGTTCCAGATATCGAGTCCTCAAAATTCGAGTTACGATCAGGCTGGCTCAAGTTTTACGAATGTTGAAGTGCAGATGGTTTGGAGTGTGAGATGCTAGCCTCTGCCGTATAGTTCTAGTGCCTGCACAGCTGAAGCAGCTTTGGAACATGCAAAGGCGTTGAGACAACCGCTTCAAGAAATTCCCACTGCGACCGCAGTCTTCTTTGTCTTGTAATATTCACGGCGGGCACAAGTAGCCCTTATGTGCAGTAACGAGATATGAGTTTGCCATCCATCAGAGACCCAAAGGCCGGTCACGTGTCGCGGCTCAAACAAAGTGAAACGACGCTCGATATTTATTTCCGTTATGAGCGAGCAGAAAACAATGAGGCTTGATAGAGGCCATGAGTTAACAAAACGTGACCTACGAAGCAGGTTCCACTCGCGCTCTGAGCAGAGCCAACACTGCTTACGCGTGATTCATCCTGACTGGCTCCAAGTCAGCATAACTCAAACGAATCCTTCACCCTCAATCTTGGAGACTCCAAGGCTTGGCGTTTCAATGAATTGATTGTGGTATCCACGCTTATCATCGATGCACATTTGTATCTGAAATATGAATCCACTTGAATGAACATTGTCCCTCTTTCGTGGTTTCTGTCATTCGAACAGCTCTAATTGTATGTGTGATACAACTGACCTAGGAATACACGGTCAAAGATGGGGAGCCTCCACAAGATGGTGCTGAAAACCTTGTTTGAACGAATATTTTTTGCATACCGTCGTCCTTGTTCTCGAATTTATAGTAGACCTTGTCGAGATCCTCGATGCGGACACGGTGCGTCACCATTTTGAGAGGATCGATCTCCCCCCTCTCGATCATTCCGAGGAGCTTCTCCCAATACAGGTGCACTGGCGCCTGACCATTTCCAATCAGTCTGATACCACGTTCCATTAAAGAACCTATGTTGAAATGGTTGGTCTAATACAGCGTTAGACTTTAAATGCATCCGCTCAAAGAGGTGCTAACGACTTACATAGCCAACGTAAACACCTGTGATGCCACATCGACCAAAGTTGCGAACACTTGTGATCATCTCGTTGATGATTTCACTTGTATCCGTTTCCATGCCTAGAAGCATCTCGAAGTAGTGGGCCCAACCTTTCGCATATTCACCAGCAGCACACTCCAAGGCGACATCAGGTCCTCTATTATCCACAAGCTCTTTGAGCTTACTTGCCACAGACTCACCACGCTTGAGCTTCGTAAAGTCGAGAGTCTCTGCTTTAGGATATCTCTCTTTAATGAAGTCAAGCCGCCAATTAGAATCAATGACAATGACTCGTTTCGCTCCTAGCAAAAAGGAGAAGTCCACGCACATCTGGCCAATTGGACCAGCTCCCCATATGGCAACAACATCCCCCTTCTTGACCCCGGTATCGACACAGCAGTTCCAAGAAGTCGCTAAGACATCTGATAAGTAAAGGCCCTTTTCATCCGGTACAGAGTCAGGGAGTTTTAAAAGGTTAACGTCACCGCATGGCACGCGAACGTACTCAGCCTGACCACCAGCAAAACCGCCCGTAAAGTGCGAGTAACCAAACATGCCTGCGGTCCTGCCTCCATACATTGCATTTTCGATAGTGTTCGAGTTCGTCTTCTCGCACTGACTGGAGAGCTTCTGCTTACAGAAATAGCACTCCCCGCATGCGATCTGGAACGAGGCCACGACTCGGTCACCTTTCTTCACGTTGCGCACACTGTTGCCAACCTCATCGACAATACCGCAGAACTCGTGACCGAGAATATCCCCTTTCTCGAGCTCGACTACGGTGCCGTGAAGAAGGTGAAGATCGGAGCCGCACACGGTGCTACCTGTCACTTTGAGAATGACATCCCGGTCTTCGATAATTTTCGGTTTTGGTGCCTTCACAACTTCGACCTTGTTCTTCCCCATCCAAGCTAGTGCAAGCATTGTATCACTTGAATCACCGAGCTTTGAGGGGTCTTTCGCGGGATTGCTGATATCTTGCGCCGTAATGGAGTTCTCTCCATGACCGACGGTCTTCTCAGCTGCAAGCGCTGCCTGCGATAAAGCCATGGCAAATGCTAGCTAGGAAAATGACTGTCTTGGGCACGTGAGAGAGGTCAAAGATGGAGGAGAATCAACTTTCAGAGGGTACGATACCACAAACTGCTTTACCTTATGCAGCGAGACAAACTGCATTCTCGCGACTTTTAAGCACAACTTCATCAGGCCAATTCTATAGTACGTGATAATGACGTCTACATTGAGCATTACAATACTGTGTCTGAGATGACCAGGGGTGAATGACGGGGATAATGGCTTCGTAAAATGCTACAGGGTCGCTTATAGACATCGAAGACGCATGAATGACCACATCACAAAGGAGGGACATATAAGTAAGCCATCACCGCGCTTTCGCATTTGACGGGCAGGCCGATATCGGCATCTGTTCTTTGTGCGGGTAACAGTTGGCACGGCATCACATCTTTTACTTCGTGGCCTGAGAACTGCTTGATTGCTCCTTTTCGTTTCAAGGCAGCGCATGAAATCGAACGTGGTTGCTTTGATTGGCTCCCTCCCCCACTTTCGCACAGCTGACTATCTGATGTACGAATGGTGAACAAAGGTCGTCATCATGGGCCGATCTATTGTCGGCGTGTTTGGCGCTTCCTTTGTTTCAAATTTAATATCCTGAAAAGAGCTATGATACAGCTTAACTACGCGACTGCGACACATGATTTTCATACCCCATCAGATATGGCTGGTGTGCATGCCATGCCAGCTTCTCGAATCCCGGGATGTTGGGCCACAAGGCTGGAGAATCCTGGCGCTTGGATCGAAGGAGACCCGGCCACACATCGCGCATAGGAAGGCAGTAGAAATGTTCCATTCGGAAGCACCAGTTCAATTCGACGCAGGTACAAGGAGAAGTTAGGCGATCTGCATGATTCCATGGCTAGACTATCTGTCCATACCAGGGTGGCTTCACTTTGCCTGCAACTGTCTTACAAAGGGGCAGATTCAGACCTGATCCGTGCGGAAAGTAGCGGAGAAGAGACGAAGAAAGCTCACTTCACATCAATTGTCATAGAAGGATGCTAAAAGTTCGATTATGAAGAGAGTGGCTAAAGCAACTACTCCCTAACATCAATGATGTTCCCAAAAAAAAGCAATGCGTATCATACAGAAAGAATTGGGGTATTTGAGTTCAACAACGGGCTATCACGATGCAGTTCGACAGCAAGAAACGTAGATATCGTAAAAGACAGTCATTTCCTGCCTGGAATAGATGCCAAAAATGATGAGCCAAAGCAAAGTCGTCGTACTTCCGCTGTGTTAATACAAGGGCACGCGAAGTCCATCCACGTTTATGAATAGGATATGGTACTTGTCTAGAAATGTTCCTTCCAGAATTTGAAAGGAACTTGTTTGTGATTGGCCGTCTTCGTTGCAGCTTTGATACTTCTCGCCGCGTCCGATGGACCGCAGAAGTAAACACCGACTTGGGTCTTGCGGCTGACGTCCAGGTCTGGCATGTAAGTCTCTTCAAGGATGCCGTTGCGCAAGCCGACGAAAAGCTTGGTCCAGTTCGGGCGGCCATAGTTTGTACGGCTTCGCAGCTCCGTGAGCGGGTCCTTTTCTGTGCCGACAGAGTTTAGGACGATGTTGTTTACTGTGTCCATATCGTTGTTCTTGGTAAGATAAGTGTGTATGCGCAAAAAGTCGTCTCCCATTCCTTCGGAAGCCTCGAGCGACTGCGTTTCGAGGGAAACAAGCAATGCTTGGAACCAAGCAAATGAGCTCGTGTCTCGACAAATCCAGAAGAACTCAACCCGTCTTAACTTGGTCGGCACTGTCCCGTTCGTCCTGTGATGCCAAAGAGTTTTGAGAACGCTTGCGAAAGGCGTGACGCCAATGCCAGTACCAATAAGAACTGCGACGTCGTTATCCAGAACATCTTCGGCGGGTGCACCATATGGCCCGTCTATCCGAATTGGCGGCATCTCGTGGATGATTGCTTGATCGATTTCATAGATGCCCATCGGATCAATTTCGTCGTAGAAAGCCTTCTGCATTGGACCTGCTCCCAACGCGTTACCGAGTTCTTTTGTGAAGTCGCCGACCTGTCGCACATGGACACTAATATATGTGTCGTACGGACATGACGTGATCGTGAATGGATGCCACTGGAATTTTGAGACTTCTGGGCAGTTAAGGAAGAGGTACTGCCCAGGCTTTGGCCTCATGCTTGGTTTTGCGAATTGTATCTCCATTGTGTCTACCCTAGTCAGTCTCAATTGATCACAAATAGATCGGTCAGACGTACCAAATGGATGGCGAATCACACGCAGAATACGTGTCTCACGCCTTGCTCGAATCTCACGATATAGACGTTCCATGAGATAAAGGCCGCCACTAATTAGCTCCCATCTCCAGCCCTCGTATCCAATGCAATGCTCCCAGAAAGGTTTACCAGCGAATGGTGAGTATGGAGCTACAGAATCGCGCACAAAGCAACCCGTGGCATGGGTGTACATTCCGAGCAGAAACGGGATGAACAAGTGATGCGTGTACCAAAAGGTTTCGTAAGACTGCTTTCGAATGCGCGCATGGGCGGTTGTATACATGAGAAGCATGCAGAGGAGCATGATGTGGCCGGTAATCCCACCAGCTTGAGTATAATGGATCTGCACCGCAGCTTCAGGACGGACTTGCGATCGCTCCACGTTGAAAAAATTGACGTAATGTGCCGACGTGTGACAGATTGTCCAGAAGAGCAGCGAATACGCTACCTGGCGATGGAACCATTGCGACTCATCGATGTGCGCCCACGGGGCTTTCCTGCGCAGAACGCTGAGGATATTGCGACACATTGGAAGCAATATCAGAAGGACGTCCACGCTGAGGTTTAAACCTGCTCCGCGGGAAATCCACACTGAGAATTTCAGGCCATTCAGCGCCGCCAATTTCCTGTTCGACGCCTGTTCGTACCTGAAGCGTGGGTTAGCGGTGGTTTGTCATTGCGTGCGGGCCAGAACTTGCCATCCTAAGATAAATATACCAACGTGTAGTCCGTGAAAGATCAAGTAAAATAGCAGCTTTCGTGGAGCAGCCCACGACTCGAATGCCTTCCTCTTTGGAGGGCCTTTCTTCTGTGTTTGCGTGACCACAACCATGGTTGGTGGTGATGGTAAGGCGGTGCCGCAACCAAAACTTTGGGAAGTGAGAAAGACGTGTGAGTAGGGACGTTGTTAAAGATGGTCTATGACCCCATGGCAAGATGCTCCGGGGCAACGTTATCAATCTCGACGCGCAGGATAGCGAGGAAATGACAATCTTGCGTTCAATGGCCTAGATCCTGACGCAGGGTCGGCCGGCGAGCAGCGTCAGTGGTGAGAGATATGGAGTCGAGGTTCGTTCAAAATGCGGGCGGCAGGGTTCTTGAAACACAAAGTAGGGCTACTGGTCGACGAAAGCAAGAAACACGAGAGATATCAGAGGAGCCAGAGGAATAAAACGAGGGATTTCTGGCGCTTGAAGACGGAAGGGCTACGAGAGGAAGACGGACGGTGGATTGACAAGACCGTGGGCAGCATATGCATGTCGCTTAGCGGTGTCATGTGCAAGGTTGGGATTGGCAGAATTGCATAGCGTTCCCGCGCCCGGTATGCGGCTCTCCGATAAAGTAGCTATTAAGATGATTTTCTCGTGCTTTGCGGTCTGCTGCCGGCAGTCCGTTGCGTGGCTGGCGTCAAAGACAAGGTGAGTGCAGCAACTGGGCTATGCGGCTTGTGATTGGCCAGCTTGGCGCCCGCTGTGCTGCTAGTGCCCTTTGCATTCGACCACACAGATCCTCAACCTCCAGTTCTTCTCGCGTTGTGCGGCCTTTGACGTTCCCGTCCACGTCCTTCGTGCGCGTGCAGTGCGAATTCCGCAAACCACTTCGCCAGGTCCTGCGGAAAAGCGCAACAGAAGAGACTTCTTTGGTCGCATGCTGCGTCTGCTGCGCCAGATCCTTCTTCGCGGCCTCATGGCCTTTCCTATTTCTCAGTGACCTCGATTTGAGAGACATGTCTCAACTGAACTGCTATCACATATTGAGCCACAGTCGATATCGTTTAGCTAGCTCTGTAAGTGGAGCCTGCACCGGCTGCGGGTTGTGCATCTTGTCACCTCGAGTGTATATCAGCTCCTCCGCATTTCGCGCTTCTTCTGCACTCTTCGTTGGCTTGATAGGCGAGAGCTTTGGATCATGTTTCCTCCTCCAGTTAGGAGACGCCCTGCTTGGCATTCGATCTGACGATTCGGCCCGTGGTGATAGCGGATATCGAGATATACGTCACGGTCCAGAAGGTCTTCTGCTGGTCCAGGTGCCTGACTCGCGAGCAGCAGCCAAGTCTGCAGAAAGCCACCGATAGTCCCGTTGTAGACGACACAAACGTGGGCGTTGAGGTTGCGAGTACAAGGTGCCCCAGCTTACCGGGGATCGGAGACATGATCGATTATGTAGAATGATGTTGGCCATGTTGGGAAAGCCTGCAAAGAGAGCGTCCCATTCTGGCCTTGCGGCAATCCAAATCCTCCAAAAAACTTCTCATCCAAGCAATTTGTATCCTCCAATCCGAGCACCAAACATCTGAGGCACTCATGACAATGTCTCCTGTGCCATCACGCGCCGCGCCCAAGTGCCCGCAAAATCCTGAGGCTGAACGATTTTATTCTGGGCGGTACCTGAAATAGTACCTAATTAGCCTCCAAATCCTCGTCCAAGCTCGTGGGCACTAAAGTTAACCAGCCCCGGCCGTCAAAACTCGATTGCGTGCTGTGCGATCTTGATTTGTTCCCGAAGCGCCAACGAGCGGGTTAGTGTGGAAATGCACGTCCGCCATTTTGGACGGCAAAACCCTGTTGGCTGAGCTTCGATTATGCAAACCAGACAGCGGATGTACGCATGACCGTCCGCGAGTGGACGACGTACAGAGATGCGATGAGCGGCATGGCTCCAGGCCGAGCGCTGCCGTTCTGCCTCGCTACGAATTGATGTGCAAATGTGGAGTCTACGTCGGCGCGGACAGCGTGAGCATCTAATTTACCTGATTTTTTTCCTCCGTCGTTTCCCTTCTTCATAGAAGGCGAGGTTGTCCCACCGTCTTGTGCCGGATACCTAGTTAAACCCACTCGTTCACCGCCGCTTCGTCTCTTGAAGAGATCAACTGTTCCTTCACGCCTTCAACTATTGAACTCATCTGTTGCACCACTGGCTATTGGCAATCCTTCGATGCCATAGGCGTTTATCACAGCACCGCTTTTCCGCAACCCTACCGTTTGCAAATGGGGAAGCTCATCAAGAACCACCTTGCCAGACTGATCGTTCTGACAGCAGCGGCATGTACGTTTTCCGGTCCCAGCATGAACAAACCGGTACACGACGGGCTCTAACATGATCAAAACTTTGCAGATCAAGTGGCCGCCTCGCTGGAGGGCTTCTTCTGGCCAAAGATCTTCTGGGACTTCCTCACCACGAACTTCGACCCCATCGTCAAACCGATCCCGGTTCTGCAAATCGTAAATCTCTGCTTCGGCCTGCTCGCGCTGGCGTGGGAATGGCCCGTCAAGCAGTTCGCCGGCACCTGGTTGCACCAAAGCATTGAGTTCCGCCTGCTGGTCCTCCCGCTGCTCGCCTTCACGAGCGTGCTCATGTATCAGAGCACAAACGCCTGCCTCTACTACCTGATCGGCATGGCCATCTACTTCTGGGGCTACAGCGAGGGCGAGGTGCGTCTTTTTTTCTTATACTTTATATATTTTCCCCCTTCCTGCCTTTATTCGTGCCGCCAACGACAACGTCTCAAATTGACACACGTCCTCCAGATCGTCTGCGAGAAGCCTTGGGCGCTCCCCAAGCGCGAGAAACGAAACCTCGCGAAGGCTGAGGCCTGATTCCCGAACGAGGCACCCACACGGGATCTTGGCTTTTTTTTTCTTTCCCATTTCCAAAGGATCTTTTGTGCCTGCGTCAGTACCGATTGTAATGCTCCAACCCCTCACTTAACCGGTCCTCTCCAAGGGATGGAAAGGGATTCATTGGATGGATAGCATGGAATAGGGGGGCTACTACCTACGTTCACTGTTTCTATTCTGCATAGCGTTTGGCGTTTTTTTTCTTTCTTTTTCTCTCGCTCTCTCTTGGGGTCCACAAAGATACCACCAGGCACGCCCCGACCTGCCAACAAAACACAGCCAACGGCACAGCACGAGACATTAACAAGCATCATAGCATTGTATCACTAGCGACCTAATGGCGGTATATACATACACATATATCAAGTCGAAATTGAGCGCGACAATTCTAATCTTTTATTTTTGAGACGGCTTTATTTCCCCCCACATCTTAGATCTCGTTTGACGTCCGTTGACGATCCGCAAATTCGATCGGTTGGGGCTTGAATCCAACGGCAGATTGCGCAACTGTTGCCGCGTCCCTTTCGCACTAAGCCTGCGGCACCACCCCATGCGCGTGTGTGATGAGCCATCACAACTCTAAATCCTTCTGGCTTGCCTAACACAACGTGTGGCGAGGATCCTTGACGAAAATTCGGGAACGGCCCAAGATAAAAGAATCCAAGATGCCGGGTAGAAAAAGTGTTCTAGAAGACTTCTTTCTGACCATCACGTATTCCCGTGTTTGGGGGAAGTTAAGCGCAGCCAAAAAAAAGCTTTGTCTCGGGCATTGGATGTACTGGGTATCTACAGATTGTTACGTTTTGACAATGATTGTGTCCTTTGTCGTCCTCTTCAGCATGACTGTTCGCCGTCCGCCCACGCGTCAGCAACCTTCTCAGCGAGCTGCAACCGCAATATCCTGAGAACATCCTCGCCTTTCAGGTTCCTCTTGAGGCCCTTTCGCCAGTCCCATCCTCGTTTAACGTCGCTTGACTTGATCAGAACAGCGCTGTCTTCTCCACTGATCGTCATCCCGGTCTCTTGCGAGTTGAGCATTGAGCTGCCGACCAAGCTGAACTGGCTGCTAGCCGTCATGCCGCTAGTCTCCTTCCGTAGCATCGCTCGCGGAGAAGGCACATCCGAGCCAAAAGCATTGTCGAGAGTGGTCTGGTATAGAGCCTCGCAAGACGCATAGATACGCGGGCCAATCGTTTGAAGGTCTTCCACGGCCTTGAGCAGAGTGAATAGTTGAGGCAGGGTGAATGCTGAGGTCGGGCCCCTCAACAGCGGTAGGGCTTCTCCAAGGAGCACGAGAAGACTGTTCACCGGCACTACAACCTCAGTGCTCGGATCAAACAAGCCGCCACGGATTGGATCGTTGGCACTCGAGATGACAGTCAGAAGGGCCGCAGCTGCCTTGCCTCTCCGTGCCGCATCGCTCACATCTTCCTCAACTTTCTCATCGCGTAGATCGTAGAAACCTCGGAGCGTTGCGTAACCGCTCAGCCAGGTTGCCAGGCGTTGCGCCGCCTCCAGGTCTATTGAAGCCAGACCATTAAGTGTCTCCTTTGGAGATTCAATGAATTCCTTCATCCGAGAATCCAGCTTCGATTTTGGTGGGTACGCTGCCGATTGGACGAGCGAGCTTGTGATGAGCACATCAATCACTTTCTTCGCTTTGCTAAACTTGTGGGCACGCAGGTAATACATGATGGCATCGCCGTAGTTATGGGTCGAGTCAGAGAGCATGTCGGCATATTTCTATGATCTGCGTCAGAATTTGCTCCACCAATGCACCCCTAGGCGGAAAGCCAACGTACCTCAGAAATGTTCATGGCGTGTTGGCCGAAGCCAAGCTCACTGCATAGAATGAGAACGCCATCGACTTGCTCGCTACTGGTGAATTGCATGCTGTCGAGCAGTTCAGTGACCTTGCTCTCCGCTTTGTCAATGTCGTCGAGGCGACTTAGCACTCTCATCGCCAATTCCCAGCCCTGCATCTCGACACCCAAAGTCGATGACACGAATGTCTTCTTCTGGTCCGCCAGAATGACTGCATATTGCTGCAGAATGCGATCCTTCATGCTGCTTCTCTGCGTCGGCTGTCCATAGCTTAGAACCATAAGATCGCTCTTGTCAAAATTCTCGATGGTGCCTCTCGTGTCGGCGTCAAATAGCCAGTGTCCCGCCGTCGCCAGCTCGGTGAGTGCGCTTGCGATCGATATGGACCAATTTTTGCAGAGTTCGATCGCTAGCTCAACTTCGCCGAGCATGACACAGGCCAATCCCAGGTGCAAGTCGTTTGCGACATCTAACCCCTCTCGTACGTCCTCCTCTTCCAGTGCTAATGCCAGGGATGTGGCAATCTGCGTGCGGTATGCTTGCAATGGATTCAGGTCCACCTCGCGCGTGTGTTTGTGCTTCGACAACGAGTGTCGACTTGCGGCCAGACTGCCCCTGCCAAGGCCAACCTCGTTACCGTCCCACCACACAGTGAGGGCGACTGCTGCCTCCAGCCAGTCGAAACATGATTTGAGAATGTCGGCTGGATCGCCCGAAAGCTGGTTGTACATGTCCTGCAGCGGCTCATAGATCTCAAACGGCACATTGCTGTCAATCTTTCGGCTGCGCTGGCTCATGCTCAAATTGTCGCTACGTCCAAGGTGCGAGCCCCACAAGCTAACAGATCCGCTGCTCTCCTGCTCTGCATAGTTACGCAATTCGTCGCTTGCCGCTTTGACCTGGTGTCGGAAAAGAACCCAGTCTTGGTCCTTAACGTCCCAATTCTGCGCTGAGAGGGCAGGGCATTTCTTCAGCGTATCAACAGCTTTGGAGATGACCTCTCTTATACCGTCAGCCTGCTGGTCGGTGAATTGCTGTTCGGAGTTATCTTCGAAGCGTGCGCCTTCAAGCAATCGAATCACAATACCGAAGCGCCCGCGATTCATCGCGAGATAGACAGCGTCCCAGAAGTTGGGCGAGGCATAGTAGCCTCGCCGCTGCTGCGCTAGCACGTCGCTGATTGTAGCCGCACTAGGATCATGGTTCTCGTCAAGCCAGTCAAGCAGGGCTTTGGGTACGGGCTTTCGTTCTCCGGCGTCAGTCTGCGGTATGTAAAGCAGCCCCAACAAACTTGCAAGCATGACTGCTTTTGGAAGGCCCTGGTTACTGTCAGATGGACCGACATTTTCACTTTCGACCTCCTCCCTGGTCAGAGCGCCGTAGTGATGCCATAGCTTTAGCAATTCTCCTGCCATTTCTGACGACTCCTCCGAACCCGCTCGAGACCTCATGACGCTGAGCAGTGGCTCGGTCTGGAGCTCTGTTCCGACAATCATGTCGTCGGGCTCATTAAGGCTTAGGGGACCTGCCGAGCCGGCAATGCCTTTGGCATAACCTTGGATATCGAGGCCCTCGATGCGTCGAGGCATATCAGGTGCTTGTCGAAGCACCTCGCCAGCCCTTGTCCTCTTGTTACCACGCGGTGAATCGAAACGCGAGCTTGCGTTGAGCGACCTCATGAAGCCAAAACCAGGGCTGATCTGCGCAATGCTATCGTCGACCATCATCGAGTCCTCTTCCGGAGCCGTAAGTGCAGGCGCGAGTCCGTCATCTGAATTTGCGTCGTCATCGATAACTATGCGCTCTGGAGGACTGCTGGGCAGCGGCCGTCGCCCCCGATCGATTGCTCCAGACTCGTTGCGGCCTGGAAATAGCTGTCTTGAGCGTCCAGTGCCGAACTGAGAGCTTCCGAAGGCCGAAGAAGGCGGAGGAGGGCCCTTTGGCGTGAAGGAAGGGAACGGGCGTGTCGCAGACGGCGGTGGACCAGCCGGCGTCGTCGAAGGGATACTTCGAAACGACCGCCGGTCTGGCGTCGAGGGCGGATCCGACGGAACCGCGAACATGACGGCGGCTTGGAATTGTGTGTCTTGGTGGTTGGCCGGGCGTGTTTGCGTCGTAGGGTGCGAGTGGGTGGAGCTACACGAGCTCTGAGGAAGACGGGATAATCTGCAGTGGCTACGGGCTGATGCACATTCGGGCAATTGTGATCGCAATGTGCAAGCTTCCACTACAAAACAGGCAGACTGGCAGTGCGATTGGCGAACATAAAACCGTGGTCGTCTGCGCGGGCGTCGATGGACAACCGCCGCAGCACCGGCTCCTTCGTGTGCTGTGATGGCGCTCTGCCAGCAAGAAGAGTTTCTTCGACTGGAGCTCAGCACGCTCGCGGACGTGTTTGTGCGCCTCAGGCACCAAGCCCTCTCCCTCCGCGCTCTGCCTTGGTGGCCTGGGGGCGTCAGGCATCAAACCTCCAAACACTTCCAGTCCAGGTACGTGGATCGTCCGGGAGCGAAGATTGTCGAGCGCGGACGAGCCAATGGTAGCGGTGGCATCGTTACTCGGGCGCAGATGGCGGCCTGTCACCAGCAGGAAACCTTGTGCTAAAGCCTCTCCGGCACAAGTCTCCATGACTACGCGCTGTATTACCACTTCGAGCCTCGTTCGTCCAGGTGCAAAGTCCCGGAGCCTTGCCACGCGCGAGACTGGGACCCGTTTTGCGTTCGCCGCGAAGACTTTCTCTTCCCGTCCGCTTCCTCCCGTGACACATTTGTAAATGATGGGAAGTCAAAGTCGGCGCGCGGTAGCGAAAGCCACCCACCAGCGCTCTAGTCGTTTTTTTTCTCTTGCGTCCTTGTCGTGCGCTGGCCCCAACGCAGGTGACGACAGCGCTGACACATCCGAGCGTCCGCCCTTTGCGCCGGCCTGCTGCGGTTCGACCGGACGCCATCCATGTCTCTCTGTTATACAAAACGAAACTTGACGCCTTTCCCGTCTTCCGCTTGAACTTGTTTCGAGAGTCTCCGCCTGCGTTGTTCTGTTGCCCGCCCATTGGCCGTCTTCCCGCCAAACAAACGTCGTTGTTTCTGTTCCGTCCCGCCCCCGCCTGCTGTAGCCGTTCAGCCACAGGAAGTTTACTCTTGCATCTCCACAACAGCTGCTTTTGCCGTATGCGTTGCGACTCCACCCGCCTGCCATGTGGTCGAGAGCCAAATCTAGCGGCAAGGCGGGCTTCGACAAGGTCTATGGATGGGTGGACAAACTCGGCGCCCCGGTGAACAGACTGTCCAACAAGGTGGGCGCGGAAGCGTTCTGGCCCACGACCTTGGACAAAGAGAGTGACAAGGCTGCCCGTATATTGCGCAGCTTCTGCAGTACGTCGTGTCACGGCGACACTGTCCCCCTCACGTTGGTGCGACATGTGCTAACCAGGCGCGCGTGTGAATAGAGGATGGCTTTTACGAAGAAGAGATCAAGGACACTCCAGCGGGCATCAAGCAGAAGCAGAAGGTGATAAAGAAAATCCCCTCAGAGGTGAGCAATTGCCAAGCCACAGCCTTTCCTTGCATGGTTCTGACGGATGTGCTGTAGGTGATCAAGAATGCAAAGGGCCTTGCCATATTCACCGTAATGCGGACCGGCCTGTGGTTCTCAGGCGCGGGAGGAGCTGGCATATTGGTCGCTAAGCTCCCGGATGGCAGCTGGTCGCCGCCGTCTGGCCTCATGTTGCACACGGCCGGATTGGGTTTTCTTGTCGGCGTGGACATTTACGACTGCGTCATGGTCATAAACACAGAAGAGGCGCTGCAGGGCTTTTCGAAACTGAGAGCAACTGTGGGGGGCGAAATGAGCGCTGTCGCCGGACCGGTTGGAGTGGGTGGCGTGCTGGAGTCAGAGGTGCACAAGCGGCGGGCTCCCATCTTCACGTATTTAAAGTCAAGGGGTTTCTACGCAGGTGTGCAGATAGATGGCACCGTCCTTATCGAGCGGACGGACGCCAACAAGGATTTCTACGGTCGTGAGATTGGTGTCATGGAGATTCTGACGGGAAAAGTCGAGAAGCCTCCTGCTTCAGTGAACACGCTTTTACGGACAATTCGAGCTGCACAGGGCGACGACGTCTCATGGGACACGCTGCCTACCGAGCCCCCACCGAGCGACTTCGAGATCGACAACGACGGGCACATTTTTGGCATACCTGACAAGATGGACCCCGATCCGTATGGCGTTTTGGCGTTGGAGAAGGAAGGATTACAATTGAAGGAGGCTGGCACGAACAAGCGCGCATCTCACGAAGCCTTCACCTTCAACCCGAGCCCGTCCAGCCCGGTATTCCAGACGTTCAACCGCAACAGCATGGACGGCAGAAGCACGAGCAGGCGGAGTAGCTGGAGAACGAGTGTAGCCACCGTGGCAACGACAACTGCACCGTCTCGGCCCCCGTCTTCTATGGTGGACATGGCAGTGCAGACTGACTTTGAGAATGACACCCCACTCTCGAGCCCGAAGAGCCTCAGCAGCGCCGGAATAAAGAAGATGGCGGACATTGCAGAAGACATACCATCAATTGATGCCTCTGTCAACGCGAGTACGACGACGTTGCCGGTGGACCAACCCGCGACGAATGGGGCGCATGCCGTACCAAAAGTCGCGGAAGCGGCGACTGGAGATGCAACGGGGCACGAAAAGTCTCTCGACAAGCATGAAAACGCCGAAGACGAGGAAGAGGAAGAGCCTGTCGTTGTCCAAACCGTTCAGACTGCAGCCACACCGCAGTTCATCAACCGCGCTCGCCTCGTCTCGGTGAAGAAGCCCAACGCTCCGGCCCTCCCACCGCGAAATCCTGTCCGCGAACGGGGTAAAGGTCTTATCATCGGCTCTTCCAACCCTCGGTCGGACAGCTCCCAGGACGAGACGTCCCCACATCGTCCGTCTACGGAGCGCACCCGCTCGCACGACTCGATGACCTCTGTCGACCTCGCTGAGGTGAAGACAACGACGACAGAACGCAAGGACAACGAGGATGAATTCCACTCTGCAACGAATACGCCTGCGCCGAGCTCGCCGAAGCTTGCGCCTATTGACGAGACGACTGGGGAAGCTACTCCTGTAGCCTCCACTGCCCACGCCTAGATCATGCACGCCTGCTTTTGGGTCTTGTTTTTGCTTCACCTCATGTTGTGCCGCGCGTTGGCCCTCATTGTTAGGCGTTCTTCCTGGCCCTGCGCTTTCGCTCACAAATATCTGGGGCGGGATGTATAGACGTGCTAGACAGCATACAGAAAAGCGAAACGAGATTTGCTTCTTTCACAGAACGCAAGATCTCATAATGTATGGAAGTACCTCTTTCCGGGTCTATTATGACGGGATACAGGACTGTGAATTTGGGTGGGAGGTCCAGTTGCTGTTTTTCTTCTCTCGTTTTCTTCGCTGATATCCCTTCGTTTAGTGTTTTGGCGTGCTCTATATCATTTTGATGGGTGAACGCTTTGGAATGGATCCTCTTGTTTGTATGCTAGGCGGTCCAGCGTAGATTGGCTTGAGTATGATTAGGCTTGAGTATGGACAACGAACATAGCAAAAGCTTGGATTCCACGCAGAGGGTTCATCATGCGTGTAGACCTAGCACAGCACTATAAGATACATTACCACTAAGTTCCTCAAAGTCACAAAGAACTCTCGTACGGGGGTTGAGAAACGTTGCAATCTCTTGTCAACAAAGCCTTGCCGAAGCTCCGAGAACGACCTCGACTCGTAGTGAGGCGTGCAGACAAGATTGGCCACGCAGTCCAGGAGGATTTGGCCTTCAACACCTTCCCTCTGCTCCCCTCCCCCTCCCCCGGGTCTATCCGGCTTCAAAAAGCTCGAACCCGTGGCCATACCTCCGCATATCCGCCGAGTAGGATTGGAAACGGTGGATCGCAGTCTGCATTTTGCGAGCAAGCTGTTCGCTTGTACGGTCTCCGGCAACCGACGCAGACATGCATGCGAACTGTATTGAAGGTCTTGGCATCAACGTCGCTCGTAATTGTTGCAGAGCACATGGCGAGAGCGTAAGAATAGCAACTCATGTCTGTCTGTATGTGGGTCCGCGTTACATGGTCACGGGCGCGCAAGCTGCGATCCTCGCACGCACAGCAGGGCATCATCGTTCCACCCTGACTACTAAGGTTCTGGAGAGGTCGGTCTGGCTGGTCGTTTGCATACTGGGATGGGCCGACAGGATCTACTTGCTCGTTGCAAGCCAGAAAAGGCGGTCACGGCACCTTTGTCGATTGTATCGCCAGGCAACTTAAAGGATTGCGTACCGACCTCACGTATGATTGACCCAACATCATAGCATCTACAGGCTCCATGCGTTCCCGCTCATCGGTGGGCGGAACAAACGTTGGGCATGCCGCTGCCGCTAACGAAGACATCGACGTCACGAGGTGGATACTGAGCAAGCAAACCCGCGGCAGCTATATTTATAGCTCTCCTGGTGCGAACGAGGCGGAAAATAAAAAGTCATTTCTCATACTTGTGCATCACTAGGCTACTACGGTACTCTCGTTTCCAAGGGAACCGGAGAGACAGAGCATGGAATCGCGCTGGAGCGTGTGGGGATTCAATACTTGGCATCTTGGATCGAGTTTGTTAAGGGCATGATGACTTTCAGATGCAGACGATGCAGGGTGCAGCACATTGATCCAAAGCAGGCGCTAGGTTTGCAGCAGTGCAATATTATACTGCACAGAGGGGGGTGTGTGTGATGATGATGTGGATGATGATTCATCCACCTATAAACACACCAGAACTGAGTTCGTTGTATAATGTGCGCAGATACGTCTCCGCAAATACGGTGGACCAAAAGCCCCTGCAAGCACCCGCTCTATTTAGCAACTGTGTCGTCCCTCGCTCCATTGACGCCGGGGACATCTCGGGCGAGCCTTCCAGCGGGAAATACGAAAAAGGCATTTCTAAGTCTTTTTGCTGAACGGAGGCGTGCACGAGCATGATCGACAGTGAGAGTGCTAAGAAGGGGGTTGAGTGGAAATGCGAGTTTTTTTTTTCTTCTTCTATGGAATTCGAGAACTCGATGACCCATGTTTCCGAGCATACAGATCAGCCAAAGAGCACCATCCCAGGGTTCCGAAGTCGTGAGGAAATGGCACCTGCAGAGCTGCGATCACAACCTCACTAGGGCACGCGAGCGTTCAAGTTTGGCAATGCTGGCGGGGAAGAGCAACGCTACGTAGCAAGATACGAGAGAATCGATAGAACGGTAGAACCACAATCCATCTGATGGTTCCATTCGAACGTACGGTAAACAGCCAAGGCGACCGACGAACCTGAGCGAGGCCAGCCGCGGGTAGATGTTGCCACGTTACGGACGCAGGAACGAAGCAGCTTACGGCGCCGAAGAAGGCGGATTTCGAGGGTTGCAAATCCAGAAGATCAGATCTCGGAGCTGAACGAGACGAAAAGCGGTCTGCTGAAGCCTGAGTGGAGAGGGCTGTGCGAGTGTATTTTTTTTTGTCTGAAGAATGGGAAGAGTGTGACGTCGAGAGGGAGGCCACGGAAGATCGGAAGGATGCTTAATTTAGCACAGGCGTGGTTGGAAAACGTGGGCCAGCCGTCCGCCCATTGGCCGATCGCGCCTTCTAGCCACACGCGCTTGTCGCGAAATGGAAGTACCTTGCGGCGATCTGTCTCTTTTTTTTTTGGTTCCCTTGTCTCTCTAGACCACAGCCACGAGCTGTCAAAGACGTCCATCTCGGGCCATACACCGTGCCCTCCACCACGCCAAAAGAAGATGTTGCATCATCTGCCCACTACCCTCACGCGCGAGCACTGTCCTGGAAATGCCTAGCTGGACCGTTGTGCCCGTTGCGGCCGGCGTCCGCGTGCAACATGCTGGATCGTCCCCATGAGGTTTAACACATGGCTCTGTTGCCATACCGGCCCTTGTAGGAGCTTGGCGGTGGGCAGATGTCACAGTCACATTTTTTGCCTCGACCGTATTGTTGCGGGTCTAATTATGGCTATGCCTTTATTGATTATACGAACTGTGATGATTAAGATGATGACGATGATGCCAGCCCACACCCAGAGCGCGGTTATAAGTATTCGTAATCATCGCCGTGGAAACACGTCTCCATCGCCATCGACATCATTGATCAACTCTAGCACCTTCCTCTCGCTCTTGGGAGATATATATATATACGAGTCGAATCACGCCGCATCCTTCGCTCAATCGGCAGTACCTTCGCTACAAGACTATACCTTCGCTTGACTCCAGACAAGCTCTCCAGTCACCCGTTTTCTATAATCTTCAAACGCGTATCGCCTCTAGCACTGAGAACCTGCACGCCTTAATCGTTAAATGACCATGCCATCCTACTTTACTTTGCTTGCCGCGTTGCTTGCCGGCTCTGCAGCAGCTGGCGGCCACTACGGCAACCACTACGGCAACCAAACTTCTTCGGCTTCGTCCAGCTCCTCATGGGCGCCGTCCAGCTCCTCGTGGGCACCGTCCAGCTCCTCGTGGGCACCGTCCAGCTCGTCGTCGTCGACGCCGTCGAAGTCCGCGTCTCAAAGCTGGCCACCACACTCGAGTGTGACCAAGAGCTCGAGCGCATCCGTGACAAGCTCATGGCCAATCTCCAAGAGCACTGAGACGATCACGTCGTATACGACGACCACAGTCTGTCCCATCACGACAACGAAAAAGCACGGCTCCACGTGGGAAATCGTTACTACGTACACGACCAGCACGCTTACCGTCACCTCGTGCGTCGGAGGCTGCAGCCACTATTGGCCTACCTCCGTCGCTCCGCCACCACCACCTCCGCCCAAGCCAACCACTGAGACGCAGATTGAAACCGAGACCAAGACGCTCACAACTGTGTATCCCACCACGTTGACCTCTACCATCACCAAGTTTGTTCCGTGCAGCACGCCGGTTGCCACCTCATCCGGCACGACGTATTACAGCACCTGGCTGACGCACAGCTACATTCCAACGACCTGGCTGACGACCGTGACCGAGACGTTTACCTCTGGCCACCCACAGCCTACCGTTGTGCCTCCCCCAGTGTCGCCGCCGGTGTGCCCACCTGCCGTCACCGTCACCGAAACCGTCACCGTCACCGCTCAGCCGGTCAAGCCGACGCCACCTCCAGTCTGCAACGAGTGCCACGTTGAGACCAAGACGATCACCTGGGAGAACGGCCAGACGACGTGCGTCACGTACACGCATACCAGCTACCCGACCCCGAGCTCCAAGCCAGCGCCTCCTCCAAGCTCCAAGCCGGTCCCGCCGGCCTCGTCGACGTCAGTCAAGCCCCCGATGAGCACGGGCGCGTCTAGCAGCAGCAGCAGCAAGTCAGCGACGGGCACAGGCGGAATGAGCTGGCACAAGCCAACGTCGGCCACCAAGGCGTGGTAGAGAGCTAAGACGGATCACCGAGCACACTCCTTTGACGAAAGACACTTGTTCATGACGGACCTTGACGACACTCCTTAAATAACCACTTGTAATGTTTTTTTTTGGGGGTTGATACGACAATCCTTTGATGTATAATTTGCATAACATAGCGGCAGCAATACGCATATATGGGATAGAGGCTTACAAAAGCATTTGAAAACGGGCGTTTTCTTCTTTTTTTCCTGTTAATAAATTAAAAAAACTTTTCTTTTCCGTGCCGTCCGTTCGCCAGTGCTACTACAAGTGCGCCACTTTTTTTTTTTTCATTGTCTATCCACCTCGTAGTCAACATTGCAACAACTGAAGCGATCTTGGGGACTTTTTTTTTATTTTTTATTTTTTGTTTTTTATTTATTTATTTTTATTTTTTACTTCTACCCATAAAGATGACCTAGATGGCGCATCCATGCGTTGATCCACGTGAGCAAGGCTGGACCCCTTTGGTCGTCGGTGATTGAAAGTAGAGAAATTGCCGACGGCGAAGTTGCGCTCTGAGGGCGGAGATCCTTGAGCATGATCTCCGGCGACCGGTTGAGCAACTTCAGGAGTGGTCTCGGCGTCCACGCGCGTTGTTCGCAACTACGAATTCCCCTTTTCCCCAGGCGCGTTATTCCAAGCGGAAACGTAGCAAAGCGTTGCGGAGAGCAAGCAGAAGCGCTTGGGATCGCGCGGCCCAGCCAACATGGCGTCGAGGCACCTGATGGCGCGTTGGAGCGGCGAAGACGCTGCTGCCACGGGCAAGCAAGGATGGTCTGCAGAACGGCGTTGCAGCGAGGAGTCTTGAAGATCCGAAAGATCTTCAGAAACGTCGCGAGGAGCGACCAGAACGCATGGGACAGGCCTCAACCTCGGCACACACCCCATTTGGGACGCGGAAATTTCTCCATGACGCCATGGCCGTCGTGTCGTCTCGACAGCGTCGCTTGCGACCACAAGCGCCGAGACGGTGCGCATTGCTCTCGTCCGCGCCACGCAACGGCCACGACAGAATGTTCGGACGGGTGCTTGTGGAGTGACGGCGCTGGCCCATCTCCAGGCCGTCATCGTCGACGGTCGAGTCTGCGCTCGAGGGCGGCCGCATCGCGGGCGTGCGCCAGTCCTGGGCCAGCAAGCGCCCGCAGGCTTCGGGCCGGCCTCTGGGGGGGCGCCAGCGGCGTTTCTTGCGCTTGCGGGACCCCCCAGCAGGCGTGGATGGCAGATCGTTCACCGCAACTGGACGTTCGTCTCCCTCGCCCGCCGCCTCCTCGACGCCGCCCGGCCTTTCACATGCAAACCCTGGTGCAGCCTGCGCCTGGCATCCACACTACCGCGCAAAGCTTCCATCACGAGGGAAATCCCATTTCGCGGACCCCAGACTCTTCATCATCTGCGTCGAAGCACGAACCGACGGCCGTATAAACATCACAGCCGTCCTCGTGCCTCCCCTATTTCTTGACCGCTCTCTCTCCCTCTCCCTCCCAGTCCCATCATCCCATCTCCAGCTCTCTCCACATCCTGCTCACCCACCATACCCACAGCCCAGGACCTGCCAGTAGACCGCGCGAGCGACCACACGTCTCGTCATCCCTCGCAGACACGCTTAACCTCGCTCCAATTTCCTAATCCATAAACAAGAGCCTCAGACACTCACCCACCTACCCACCCACACCCCCACACGCGTACATCGACAATGGGGCTCGCCGATCCAGCTTTCGCCTCGTCCGCCGCCTTCGACGCCATCCAGGCCGCCATCAACGACAACCCGAAGGAGAAGGCCCAAGCAATCAAGACCGCCGGCACCATCTTCGGCTTCACGCTCAAGAACAAGGAGGGCAAGACGGCAAGCTGGCATGTCGACCTGAAGAAGACGGGCAACGTCGGAACCGGCGAGGCGCCTGCAGGCGAGAAGGCCGACGGTGAGTTTCTTTCTTGTGTCGTTCCCCCTTCCCTCTTCCCAGATTGAAAAAAAAAGAAAAGAAAAGAAAACGAAATCCCCTTGTCTGCGCCTCGCAGTCCTACGTGCTGACTCGCGCCCGTCTTTTCGGTTTCTAGTCATCCTGTTGCTGAGCGACGAAGACTTCGGCAAGCTCCTCAGCGGCACTGGTAACCCCCAGTCGCTGTTCATGTCCGGCAAGCTCAAGGTCCGCGGTGACATCATGAAGGCGACCAAGTTGCAGCCCGTCCTGGGTTTGGTGCAGACCAAGGCTAAGCTATGAGTTCATGCCATTCTTTCTCTCTGTTTAATTTTTTTTTTTCTTTTTTTTTGCGTGTGTGATAAGGGGACAAACGTGGAAGGACACGGGAGAACGCATGGCATCGAGCGAAATGAATGCGCCTTGTCAGGCACGTTTTGGGGCGTGTCACCCAGCAGCAAATGCGCAAAGCGTTGTGTGTAACGTTAAAATTAAAATTCACTTTGTCCGGCGCACACATTGCAATAAAAAAAAAGGTGGCTGTCTCTTCATTTAGCCCTGTCTGATAATCGTACGCCCGGAATTCGCAAAAGGCCTAATACCTCCTTGAATGCGCATCATGCATTTCACCTCAAAAACCGTCATATAGCCTTTCCCATTTTGCTGCACGCCATCACACGAAAAGCATAGTTATCTCGACCCCAGCCGTCACATTTACGGCTGATAGTTCCGAAGCTGCGGCAATGTCAGTACGCTGCGGATATTTGCAAAAAAAAAAAAAAAAAGGAGGGGCTACTCACGTCGAGTGTCAGTGTTTTGCTCGAATTGATGCCTTGGTCTCTCATGACGCCGACCAAGGTCTCGCTCCCTTCAAACAGACCAGCCTTCAAACTGATGACGATGAACTGCATGCCAGGCCCCTTGTGCCGCTGAATGTACGCCAGGAGTTTGGCCACGTTGGCATTGTCCAGCGCCGCATCAACCTCGTCCAGCACAAAGAACGGACTGGGCTGATAGCTGTGCACAGCGAACAGCAATGCCAGCGCCGCCATCGTCTTTTCACCGCCAGACAGGTGCTCCATGTCTCGGAACCGCTTCAAGGGGGGCATGGCGTGGTATTTGACACCTTCCAAGTAAGGCTCGTCTTCATTTTCAACATCCAGGTACGCCTGTCCACCAAGTGGTGTCTGCTGGCTCTTGGTGAGCTCCTTGTACGTAGTCGAGATTTGTTCCTTGATGTGATTGAACGCCTTCTCGAAAAGCTGCTTGCGCTGCGAACGGACATGTTCGAAGTCTTCTTTTGCTTGGTTTGCGCGGCGCTGCGCCGCCAGTCTCTCCCTATCGGCCTCCTTGAGGCGGAGTTCAGTGCTCGCCAACCGTTCGGCAACATGCATGTTCGGTGCCATCTTCTCGAGCTCGTGCTCGATGTTCTTAATCTTTTCTTTCAGTGCTTCTTCCATCTTCTCGGAGCTGTCCGCTCGGAGCTCCGCGTCAAGCTTATCGTAGTCGACCTCAATGCCAAAATCATCAGCTGCATTGACCGTGAGAGTCGTGTCCACATCCACATCCATGGCATCGCCATCTGCATCCCCAGTCACAAGCGGGAGCTCTGAAAGCGGCCTCGAATTATCTGTCAACGGAATCTTGATCTCTTCAATTCTGCATTGTCGTAGAAGTGAGTAATGCTCAGCGCGATTCTTGGCAATTTCGGCTTCGAGCTCGCTAAGCCGCCGCTGTCTCTCTGCAACGCTTTTGTTACGCTTTTCGAACTCACGGCGGATCTCATCAACTTTGCTTGCTTGCTCCTCAGCCTTGCCCTGAAGCTCAGCCAATTGCTCTGCCAGCAGGTCGAGCTCAGCTCGTAGGGTATCAAGTTCATCTTGTATCCCTCTCTTTTCCGCCTCGAGACCCTTCACAGTCTCCTTGTCGCGCTTGATGGAGTCTTGAAGAGCCTTGATTCTATCCTCGGACTTCTGCAGACGCGTCTTCTCGAAAACCAGCCTGTTTCCGATGCCATGAATTTGCGTGGCAAACTTTTGCTTCTCAATCAATGCCTCCTGCTGGAGCGATCCCTGTTGCTTTTCGTACGCGCGAATGTCGCTGTAACCGAGACGTTGGCAGAACGAGGCAAAAACACGGTCCTCAACATCACTGATGAACTTCTGATAGTTTTCAAGCTGCTGGCGCAAGTTGTCGACAGCCTGAGCTTGTTGTTTATACTTAGGTTGGAGATCTTTGAGCTGCGCCTTCTCAAAGTCAATCTCCTTTTTCTTGTCTTTGAGGTTCCGCTCCAGGGCCTTGACCTCTTCTGAGAGCTCACTGTAACGCATCTCTAATCCATGCAGTTCACTCTGCAGAGTCTCCTCTTCATGGGCACGTCTCCGGTCGTTGGAGGGATCGAGGCCTCTGATTTCAGCTTCCAATTTTTCGAAAGTACGAGTCAGACCAGCAGTCGCAGCGTCATCCCACTTAGCTTGCTTGTCTTGACGACCTTGACCGCCGGTCATCAGACCACCCTTATGAATCTTAGTGCCATCAAGAGTGACAGCAGTAGCTTGAACTTTGCGCTCGAAACAAAGATACTTGGCAACTTCCATTGAATCGCAGACCATCGAATTTCCGCATGCGTAAAGAACTGCTCGTTCATAGGCGCTATCAAACTCAATCGTGTCAATGGCAAGGCGCATGCCTTTGTGCATGCCCCTCAAACTTGCGTTAACCGCCTTGACCTGGATGGTATCCAGCGGGATAAAGGCCATCCAGCCGGCTCGCTTGCTCTTGAAGTGAGCAATGCAGTCATTCGCGGTCTGCTCAGTGTCTGTCACAATAGAATCAAAATGTCGGCCAAGCACGACGCCCATGGCGGTCTCGTATTTCTTCTGCTTTGGTCGGCACAGTTCATGAAGACGGCCCTTCACGCCTGGAAACAGAGATTTAAGCTCACGGACCAATTCCCTTGCTGCCTGTTCTTTGCGTGACGCTTGCTGATGGCCTCGAGCTTCATCCAACCTGCGAGCGATCTCCTCGAACTGCTCGATCTTCTCACGACGACGTTGCTCATTACGTACCCTATCAGATTGCAACGTGTTGTATTCCGTTTTCTTCTTATCAATCTCTGCTTTAGTTGATTTTAGCTGTGCGCTCTTCGTAGCGTGTCTTTCCTTAAGCTGGCTGTAGAGTTCTTCAATCTCCCTGAGCTTGGATTCGTGTTTCTCAATCTGCATCTTGAGGTTGCTCGCCGTTTCCTCGTCCGTCTTCAATTTGCGTGTAAGATTGTCCACCTCTATCTGCTGCGTGGCCGTAGCCTTGCTGACTTCGCGTCGAAGGTTGTTGTACTCGGCCAGATCATTAGCAGTTAACGCCCGTCCTTGTTGCTGCTGAACCCGGTTCCATTCCTGCTCCCAGCGTGCTTGAGCCTTTTTGATCATAGCAAGATCTTTCTCGTATTTTTCGACATCTGCTTTGTACTTATCACGATCCTTGGCTATTGTCCTTAGACGCTCTTCCTGCTCAGATATCCGCTGGTTTGACTGAGCAAGTTGTGTGTCCTTGGGGATTAAACTGTTTTCTTTCTCCTCCACCTCCTTCTCCTTCTTCTTGATGGCTCTTTCGATCTTCGAAACTTCTTTGGCCGCTATGGCTTGTTCGCGCTTGGCCTCCTCGAGCTTCTCTTCGTACTTTTGCTGAGCACGTCGGAACTCCTTCAGTTCTTCCTGGTGTTTTTGGATCTCTTCACTGGATTGCTCGATGGCTTTCTGGAAGCGGAAGAGCCTCCACAAGACATGATTGACAATGGCTGCATCGCGCTCAGTGAGTTTCCGTTCGTACGCCTCTGCTTCTCGCTTCTGTTCTTGATATTGTTTAATCTCGGTATTCATAGCACGCCTCTGCTGAAGTTTGAATGCGTGCTCGTCATCAGCCTTGATCATCTCTTCCTTCAGCCGCTCATACTCGGCCTTAAATTCTAAACTGCCCGATATCTGTTCAACCAGTTGCGTGAGTTCGCGCGGCGAGCGGGAAGCAATAGACTCGACGTCACCCTGAAAAACTAGGAAGTTGCGTGCCTTTACTAGAATGTTCTCCGCCTCAAGAGCGTCGGTATACTGTTTCGCAGTTACGAGACGATTGTTCAGGCGGTATTCGGTTTGTCCGCTGCTTGTGATAGATCGCTTCCACGTGTGCTCGTCTCCTGCGTCGTCTTCGTAAACGGCCATAACCCATGCCGTGGTGGGATCATTCCGTTGCGAGCTGCGCTGCGTCGGCGTCTCATCATCGGACCCGGCCTCGCCATTGGCTTGACCGATCGCTTCCGGACCGTCGACTGCGTCGCCGTCGGCGTTAATTTTTGAGGTTTTCAGGACGCGCCCGCGGTATACGAGATCTTTAACATTGGAAGAACGCAAGTAAGACGATTTTATGCCGAGAACGAATGATATCGCGTCCATCCTGCGCGCGATTAGCCGAGCCTCGTGAAACGACAATGACAGAACCTACGAGTTAGACTTGCCGGAGCCATTCGGCCCTATGATGGAAGTGAAGAACGAGTCACCGAACAAGAGGACATGGTGTCCCTTATAGGACTTGAAATCTGATTGTTGTCAGCCAGCGTATCTGTGACAGACCCGTCGGGCGCATACTGGAGAGCTCAAGTCGAATAAGCTTTCCCATTGTCGCGTGTGCGCAACAGCGCGTCTATGATTTTGAAAATATTACAAGACGGTCATTCGACAGGCAAAGATGCCCAACGCCTATCTCGCTAAGCACGAAAGGCGCGATGCGTTTTAGAAGTGGTGCATTGTGTAAATCAACTTGCCCGCAAACTCCCAACGCCGTCGCGGTGAACGCGTCGGGCACGTGCAGCGACCCCACCCGAGTTCATCTTCTTTCTGATCTTTCACAGATTGTAGTCCACTACAGCTTATGTGCATTCCCGGAAGCTTATCTACAATTGCTGATATCCGCAAGTCGAGACTAGTCCCTTCTTTTGCGAGAGAGTCAATTCGTAAATGCATTTATCAAAGTTTATTTCGCGTGGTCTGCCCTGGTAATGTGCCAAAACTGCCTCTCGTACACTCTTGCGACTCCAACACCTCGCCAGCATAGATGCTTCTCTTGGGATTACAGGCCTGTGTAGTTGCATATTTTGTACTTACGTGATTATCATAGGAGTGATCTGGGCCATACAAGCGTCTATTACCCGGTATCGGCACCGTAATTGTGATTCACCTCCGCTTTCCGTACAAGCTTGCAGTATGCGTAGTCTCCTCAAGTTCCATACCCTCATATTCGGCCCTGAAGCTCATAAAAGCAGAGACCAAGTTGTCGGGATAAGCTTTTGCTTGGTCTTAGAAATCATCTCGACGTAACAGCCTGTATTTGCAAATCAACATATCTCTATCAGCAAGCAGTGGCGAGTGTGGAGGTCATGGCTAAAGCAAACGTTGGCATTATCAGTCTCGGAGAGATGGGAGCAGCCATCGCCCAATTACTACGGGCGGAAGGTTTTCACGTGCTCAGCAAGCTCGAGGGTCGCAGGTTTGTATTTGAATCACATATCCCTTGGTTTCCCAAGTCACATGCTAAAGTTTTGGCTGGCAGTGAGGCTACAATGAGCCGTGCTGCAGCGGCAGGTGTTAGATGCGATTTCTCCAGCGATGAGGCTTTTATCGAATCCTGCGACTATGTGATGTCCATAGTCCCTCCTTCTGAGGCTCTCGCAACGGCAGAACGTATCGCGAAAGCGTGTACAGTCAACCGCATGCGCTCACCGTTAGTGTACCTCGAACTCAACGCTGTATCACCTTCTACGGCGAAGTCCATTTCAAAGGTCTTCACTTCCCTGGACGTGCGTGTGATAGACGGTGGAATCATCGGGGGACCACCATGCATCTCCGAATCAGGGTGGTCGTGTCCCTCGATTGTTCTATCGGGACCTTACAAACTTGCAGAGGCCCCCTCAGAGGGTGCAATACTCGCAAAGGTGTTGAACACCAAAGTTGTAGGCGACGAGATAGGCACAGCGAGTGGCCTAAAATGCTGCTTTGCCTCCCTTACGAAAGGGTAAGACTGCGCCTAATGTCGAACGCTTGTTTTAAGTCCCGTCAAGCTAATCCTAAAACCTGCAAGATACACCGCGCTGGCCATCCAAGCATTCTCCACAGCGTCTCGCCTTGGCGTGCTCGAGCATCTTGAAAAGGAGATCTCGAATTCACCTGGTGGAGCCAACAGACTCGAAGCATCGAAGAGGTCGCTTTCAAGTATGCCACCCAAAGCCGGACGCTGGGTCGAGGAAATGGTCCAGATCAATCAGACCTTCAGTGAGGAGGGAGGCTGGGGCAATGTTAAGCCTTCGACGGATATCTTCAAGCAGATTGCTGGAGTGTACGAATTCGTTAGCAGGGGGACGGACTTGGGTAAAGAGCATGTCACCAATCGACAACGAGGCAAAACTGCGGAGGATGCTGTTGACGTGATCTGCCAGGCACTGAGTGGCAAGCATTGACGCTGGGAAAGCAATGATACTATAAAGTATATACATATTCACATGTACAGGTGAAGATCTGAATGCGACGTCCAAATTGGAGACCACTTCGTTTTTTTTTTTTTTTTTTTTTTTTTTTTTTTTTTTTTTTTTTTT